>NC_060139.1:1120560286-1120860756 GCF_021461385.2 Schistocerca piceifrons | reverse complement strand
TATTATTTTTTGTGTCATAATATCTGTTTACTTCTGAAGTTCCCCTGTGTATTATCATAGACATTATTTTTGTGGACTGAATGGCATCCTTTATTAATATGTAAAGTAATTAATTAAAAACTTAATAAAATTAACATAATGCATATACATTTAAATATGACTGTCTAACTTTTAGCTGGCGTGTTCCTAACATGGATGAATAAAGTGGTTGCATGAATTTTTCTAATGTAATAATCCACAACATATTTCATAAACCCAATTTCGTTCTGAGTATACAGCCCATCCAAAGTGGTAAAACTTAACCTAGTCATTTTCAAATAATTACAAGATTCCGAATGCAGCAAAAATCTTTACACCACCCTTTATAAGACCAATCCTACCCAAAGTAGTCAGTCAGTGGCAATCTCTCACATGATTAACCTATCTGCATTCATATTATCAAAAGTCAGTCCACCTAACATCTTCATTAACATCTTTCTTTTCTTTTTCTACAGTCTTTGCAGTGACATGCATTACCTTTAACTTTTTGGAAACATTCAGTAGGCAGCATATGGGTTGTGTAATTGTGTCAACATTATGAAAGACAATGTACATGGGTTACATTCCTGGAAACTGGATGTATCAAACTGTAAGCACCAGGAATACAGTGGTTAAGTTAATATGTCACTCTTCATCTGATGAAATGCTCTGTGTTTACATCAACACTGTCACACTACCGTTTCGGACTGTGGGTTATTTTTACCGGTAATAAACATTTATCAAAGATCTGAGAGCGGTCATCAATTTGACTTCAAGGAATAGATACTCAAGATCAATTATAGTATTTATTTTGGCATACATTACAGGACAACTTTCCACAGAACTGGTGTTCACTAATAGTGCGATCTTCTGTCAATGAGAGAGCAAATGCAGAATACAAAGTTGCAGCTAAGCAATGTCCACGGATGGTTGTCACAGCAACTGGAAACTGTGTCACAAACAAAATTTAGTTTCTGTGTCACTATCAAAAAATAGGAAATGAAAGTCTTTAGCCATTTGTGAGTAGATGGCTTCAAGCAATTCTTTTTGTGCTACACAGTTCTGTTTCTTTTCTTTCTAATCAGATTTTTTCAAGATTCTAAATAATACATGATCACAATAGTATCTTTGTAGTATTTGCTTTCAATTCAGCACATTAAGGTCATAAAAGCATTTTTCTTTGTGGTAGCATACACACAGTGAGCAATATGTGGAAATGTAACATAAGAATGATAAGGACAGGACATGAACAACTGACTTTTGCCTTTGTTGATCTATATTGTTAACTGTTCACAAACTGTGCTCTGAGTTGTTGCTTCAGATCATGATACATGTCTGTATTACATCTGAACATTCTATCATATAATTATCATTAATTATTTTGATAAAAACTTTAATTTTTTTATCACTTACCTGCAGCAGTAAAGGTTCACTATTCACTGTCAACATTTTTAGTTGTTGGTATTAATGTACGGGGACTATAAACAGAAAGCAGGAATGACATGACAGCTAGCTTATATTCATCTTACATTTAAAATAACATTTTAATTGTTATGTCTACCACAGTTTTGAAACTCGTAGAGGTGACAAAAAGAATGAAATCTTCAACTCTCGAGAAAATTATCAGTGTTACGCCCACCAACCAGTAGTCACTTTCCTGGCACCTGGCAGGGCCGATGGGTGAACACTGTCGCACAGCCGGTACGAGAATGGTTGGCCTCAGTGGCATCTAGTACTTCGTAATAAAGGGTGTAAAACAGGATCACACTAGTCCAGCCCGTCAACACAGAAACGCTGTTATTACTAGACCAAATGGTTAGTGGTTTTTGTTTTACTTAAATGTTTGACAATTGGAAACAATAGGAAAAATTATATGGATCTTAGTGCAGCTAGAAAGACTACCTTAATACACAACTTATTTCTCATATAGACATAAAATCATGTTAATACTGAGAAACAAATATGCTTTCAGTTTTTGTCTTATCCTTGTCTGGGGATGCAATTTTCAGCTCCTTAGTGACTCACTGAACATCCTTCAGAAAAGTCTAATACATTCGAACTGTGGCATCTCAACTCTTGTTTGTATTATCTCCATTCACTAATACTACTTTGACATGCGTGTAGAAATGCAAGTGTCAGTTGTGAAAAGCTTAAAATGCTGTAGGAGGGACAAATAAAATTGCAGATCAGTTACTAAATCCATTTACAACTCCACATCATGTCATACAAAAATGTGCACATCAGGAGCAATGTTTTTACTGGCTGTGATTCTTGTGAATTGCTCTTTTCCTTCCTTGTTTTATGGTGTAGACATATAGTTGTAAACATATAGTACGTTGACAGTACTGTCTCTCCTTTCCTGTTATGCTGTGTGACACTTTACAGTTCAGCATATCAAAAGGCAAGGAATCTTGCAACTTATGCCACTGAATATGTGAGACTATATGTCTGGTGCAGGCAGGAGCAGGAAAATACAATGATGGTGAAGAGAAGTGGTGAGATTAGTTTGAAGATACAGAAATAAACATATCAGTCTTAGCATGCGGAGATGATAGTTGTGTGTGTGTGTGTATGGGGGGGGGGGGGGGGGGCGCACGCGCGTGCGTTCCCTGTCACATATCTCTTTTGTGTATCCGGAGGTGGACTCTTTCAAAAATTTAATTTAGTATTACATAAACGTCAATCAAAAATAAATATAAAATTAGACTTTATTACGAATCATATGACACTGTTCCCTGATTACATTAACATTGCATTGGATTTCTCAAATTTAAAGAACTTTTCTATGAATTATATAACATAGAATGCATTATTAATCATGTACAAACAAAACCAGAAAGACATAACTTGAACAAATCAGACTATATCCAAATTTTTCTGCCTTAAAAATTAAGTAAGACAATAATACGATTATTACACAAAATTTTCTTCTTCTTACTTTCAAATAACGTGTTATTATCTCTTAGGAATCTTTATTACTTCCAAGCAAGTTAAAAGATTTCAGTGCTAGTTCTATTTCACACATTTCTGTACTACAGAAAAATTCATCAGATCATAATGTGGGTCTCATTTTCTTCTTATATTATGGTTGTGGTACATTTGATTGTGAGAAAGTTATGATTGAAGAGAGAGAATGTTTGGTTGTGGTCAATGTCCCCACTTTCTTAAAAAGGCTAAGACAGAAGATTTCTCGGGTGACGAGACACATGTAACTCTTTAATAATCTCATTTTGGGTGTAGACATTTTTCATTGCCCATTAACTGCCTTAGAAAACATTCACAAATCCACAAGTAAATGAAAATATTTCTTTCATATTAGGAATTATTCTGATGGCAAGTGTCTCAGAGCACATACTTTTAATTTTCTAAATTAGGAGCATGTGCAACTCCCAATTTTGCTACAATCAACACAACACATCACTATTATCCACCTATACTATACAGCTTGATAATGGCATCCCCTTGGGGATAATATTCTGGAGGAGAAATGCTTTTCCTTTTGGATTTCCCAGTTGGTGAATACTGAGGAGGAGGTCACCAGAAAAACATTTCAATTTTGTAATGGAGGGAAGTTCAAGAGGAGGGAGCAGGGGTAACATTATAAAGGGAGAACAATTTTTGACAACAGCACGCAGAGCCAAATGGGTGCAGATTGCAGCAGTTATATGAAAACAAAAAGATCTGTACAGAAAAGACAAACAAGAAGAGGTGCAACAAATAAGTCTTGGCCTTCAAAGTAACCACTGTTAGCTACAACACACTTCTGACATCAGTTGTAAAGCTGTTGGAAACTGCCAACAAATTTTCTTGTGCAATCGCTCAAAGCACTGTGGTCACACACCGTTGCATATCTGTGGCATAGCAGGTGATGAGGCCTGGTGCACCTATAAGATCCTGAGACCGAGTGACAGTCCGTGGCACAATGTTTGTTGTCTTCCCCACCTCCCAAAAAGAGTCTTCTGTCAAAATCCAAGATTAAAGGATGTTGATTGCTTTATTCAAAAGCAAAGTCTTGATCTATCGTGAATTTCTATCTGAGGGAGGTGAGGGAAATGTCTGTCGCTCAGTCTCAGAATCGTACTGGTAGCACCCGGTCTCACCTCCTGTAATGATGCGATAAATCCAACAACGCATGACCACGTTACTTAAAACTATTCCACAAGAAGTGTTTATGAACAGTTTTCAATAGCTTTACAATTAGTGTCACAAATGTGTTGTAGCTAATGGTGATTACTTTGTAACTCTCATTTTCTTTATTTTCTGAGACCATTCATCGAATTTTTTGGATGTACCTTGTATATTTCGGAGTATAATAGCACACTGTAATGCATAATGGTGATAGGTTTTCATTATCATGTTCTTGTGTTTAAAAAGATGGTTTATGCCACCTTACCTTATGTAAACTGCCTTTCAAAAGAGGTGCCCTGTCTTTCATTTTCTTGTACTTCTCAACAAATCCTTCAATCTGCCACTAGAACAAAACAAGAAAGAAAATTGTTGTGAACAAAACCACAGGAATTTGCCCAAGTATTCTATCTATAGTAAAATTAACTTGAGGAAGCTGCTTGGTCCAAAACTACTTGCAACCACCTGTCAAAAGCCCAAATAGCCATCTTTCACAGTGAGGACATGCATGGAGAGTGTCAGTGAGGTTCCAGAAGGTACCAACAGGGATGTGGACCCACTCCAGATCCACTATCGTGGCCAAGTGTGCTATGTTTCACAGCCGAGGGCCAAATATTCGTGGCAAAAACATTATCAAAGTTGTCACCGCATATTCTCAACTGGGTTTTGAATTCAGCCTTAGGGTAGAGGAGGGGGCAGGGAGCGGGTAGGGGGAGGCAGGGGAGCATGAGCACAGTGAACTCCCTCTGGTGCTCGTGGTACCACACACTTACACTACGAAGTGTGTGACATACTCCATTGTTCTGCTGGTAGACGCTATCTTGCCAAGGGAAAATAAATTGCACGTATGAGTGGATGTGGTCCCCAAGGATTGATGCTTACTTGTGTTGAACCACTGTGCTTTCCAGAATGATGAAATCACCCGAGGGAGACCACAAAAATATTCGCAACACCATAAACCCCCTCCACCGGCCTGAACCCTTCAACAATTGTTGCAGTGCCATACATGCCAAAAGCCGTCTGTCTGATGGAGCATAAAACACGATTCATTTGAAAAGGCCATCTTTTGCCACTCAGTGGCATGCAAATTCTTGCCTTTCTCGATGATGGACAGCAGCCAGAATACGTGCATGAACCAAACCATTGTTGCAGAGGTCCATATGCATCAACATTTGTTGAACGGTCATTGAGGAGACACGGTTGGTAGCCCCTTGGTTCATCTGGCCGGTCAGTTGCTCAACAGTTGCATATTCATTCACCCACACATATCTTTGCACAACAGTTGCCTGCATGCCGGTTTTGGATGGCACTAATTCGCCATGCACTGTATACTTTCACCACGGTGGCACGTAAACAGTTTACAATCTTAGCATTTTTGGAAATGCTTCTACACTTGGCCCAAAAACCAATGATGTCCAATAAATAGCTCTGTTTCAGCATTATGACAACATCTGCACTCTTTTCTGCATCACCCCTTGACCCACTTTATATATACTCCAGTGCTAATGGTGGCATCTGCCGTCTGTGAGCGGTTACTGCATGTTGATATAAAACATAGGCAGTGCTCACATTAATGTGACTGAACTGTGTATAAAATTACAAAGAGACAGATGGGGTGGGCAGTACTTACCTTTAGAAGGTGGAATTTCAAGTACTGCTGATGGATACTTGTAAGTGTATGGGGTGAAAAAAAAAAAAAAATTCGAATTCATTAGTTTCCTGATGTCTGAGGGACCTCTTCCAATCATCCCCAAGCTATCAATCTTTCCTCCTTGGGGAACATCAAAGTTATGAGATATCTCCCTTCCTCATTCCCCCTCATTTTGTGTGTGACAATCAGCAGCACTGGCAATTTCACCTCCTAAATATAAGTAGTGGTCGGCCATAGTGTATCACTGGAATTATATATTTTTCTGCTAGCAAAAATTACACCCCATACAGAATTGCAGTCAAATAACATTAGATATAATTTTTATTTACCAAGCAGCTGTAGATACAGGCATACACAGTGAAGTATAACAGCACCATTTTTCGGGTTCTTTCCAATGAAGAAAGTACAGAAGCAGGAATAGAAACTGAAATTAAATAGAAAGAATGAAAGGAAAAACAAGTGCTCTTACTGAGTTGTTCACCTCCTCCTTGCTCCAGGAACTCTTGAGAACTTTTTCTATTTAATCTCAGTATGCATTGTTTCATCCAACCTGTCTTCTCTTTTCAAATAAGGAAAATCCAGGATGGAAAATAACAATATTATGGAAATAAAAGTCACCACTCGCCGTATGGTAGAGATGCTGAGTCACAGATAGGCACAACAGAAAGACTGTCACAAATAAGAAGCTTCCGGCCAGTAAGGCCTTACTGGCCAAACCTTCTTGTTTGTGACAGGCTTTTAGTTGTGCCTATCTATGACTTAGCATCTCTGCTTTATAGTGAGTGGTAACTTTCCTTTTCATAATATTGCTACTTTCTTCTCTTTTGACAGATTAATATAACTCCAGTTTCAAAAAAAAACTTATGTTTTCCTTGACTAGGTTTTCCTCGTCTGTGTTAATGTCTTCCTTGATGCTTGGTAAGCAGTTTCTATCAATATTTGATATAACACTTATATGTTTGCCAACATAGGAGATTTCAAAATACAGGGTGTACATAAAGTCTAGGAACAGTTTTAATTATTCATTGCACAGAAACCAAACACTGTACAGATATCACACATATGTCATTTCGAAGATTAACACTGAAAGTTTTTTTTTCCCCTATGTTTAGAACCAAGTATGGTAAGAAGCCAACAACAAGAAAGGCCATGTACCACTGGCACAACAAATTCCTTATGAAAGGTAGCTTGTGCCTGACGAAGAGAAGCGGACATCCTAGTGTGAGTGCAGTGAATGTGGAGCACTTACGAGAGATATTCATAAGGAGTCCTAGGAAATCGGCGCATCGTGCATCCTTTGAACTGGAAATTACTCCAATGACAGTGTGGAAAGTCCTGCTACAGAAGCTGTCTATGAAACCATTAAAATTGGAGCTAGTGCAGAACCTCAATGGCAACAACAAAGACAAGCATTCTGAGATTTATTCACAGTTGTAACAAGTGAATGGGGTGGGTATGCCATTGTTGAACACTTCATTTTTAGCAACCAAGTAACTTTTCACAGTACTGTGAAAGTGAACAGGCACAACTGTTGAATCTACGGTATGAAGCATCCACACAAATGCACTGAATTTGAGCGTATTCCCCAAACACAGGTGCCAATGCTAAGGAAAAGGTAATGTGGGTTAGAGGGCAGAAGGAAGAAGTAGTAAACCAGTTCATTCAGAAACTTGGATATATTAAGTGGGACTGTATATATAACTGTCAAGTGGGAATAAATAAAACTGAAACTGCTTTTAAGAGCTTCATTAAAAATTATTTAGATTTGTGGTATTCTTGTTCTCCTCTTATAAAAATCAAACTTAAAAGCCAACCTATAAAGAAAAACATGTAGTGGTACACAGATAAACTTACAAATATGAGGGAAAATATGTTATCATTGTACCACATGTATAAAAATTCTCATAAAGATGGAATGGAGCAGAAAGATGATTTGTACAAAGCATATCTTGAATGTAAGAGAACCTACAGAACTAAGCTTAGAATGGCAAAAAGAACAGCATACAAAAGATACATTGAAAGGGCTCCTAATAAGTGCAAAGCTGCATGGAATACTGTTGCACAAGAGCATTGCAGGAATGATGAACATCGCATAGCTCTTGACCTGGATAAAGTTAATCATTTTTTCATGGACTCTGTTAGTTATATTAGGAACAAAATTGAAACAACAACCACCAATGCAAGTGATCTACTTAAGCAACAACAACCTGCAAACAATACATTTACATGGAGGACAATCGCACCCACTGAGATTACAAAGGTAGTGGCAAAGTTCTCAAACTCCCAAGAGCATGGACTGCTCTTGGTTGTCCAATTACATAATTAAAAAAACAGTGCATATAATTAGTGAACCATTGGCCTTTCTGTTTAATAGGTGTCGAAAGTTTGGAGTCTATCCTACAACTCTAAAAATATCAAAAGTTATCCCAGTGTATAAAAAAGGGGACAAACATAATCTCAAAAATTACCAACCAGGTTCAATAGTTCCCATTTTCTTGAAAATACTTGAATCTCTTATTTATAACCAACTGAACCACTACTTTGAGTCGCATAACTTACTCTCTAATAGTCAATTTGGCTTCCGCAAGGGAAAAAATACCACCACTGCTGTTCTTTCAATTGTGAATGAAGTAATAACAACCTTTGAGAATAAAAATAAAGCCTCACTTCTTTTATGTGATTTAAGTAAGGCATTAGACTGGATTTCTCATGATATCTTAATTGCTAAACTCAAATTCTATGGCATACAAGATTCTACATTGGCAGTAATTGAATCATACCTAAAAATTGGAAGCAGTTTGCCTATGTCAGCAACAGAGACGCACAGTTGCTAGAAGTTAAGACAGGAGTCCTACAAGGTTCTGTCCTTAGGCCCTTCTTTTTTATAACTGCAGTCAATGATTTACCTCATTGTATCCCCACTTTTGTTATTTGGTTACGCTGATGCCACAACTTTGTTTGCTCAGCACGAGAACATATCAGTTCTGCAAGATGACATGGAAGCAGCACTAAATTGGTTCTCACCCAAGACACTGCTTTGCAATCCTTATAAAAACCAACAGATTACACTGGGATTGTCAAAAGAGGTATAGGTGAAAGCAGTTAAAATTCTAGGAATTCATGTAGACTTTAAGTTAATGTGGGAAACACACATCAACCACACCTGCGAAAAATTGTCTCGAGTTACGTGTTTAATGTGGAAACTGAGGAGCCTGGTGACAAAAGAATATTTATGAGTTATTTATTTTGGACTCTTTCAGTCACAGATAGAATATGGACTGCTGATATGGGGACTCTCTCTTCACATCACTGAACTTCTAAAAATTCAGAAGAAAGTGATAAGGCCAATGAGCAATTCTGGTAGATCAGAGCACTGCTGACCACTGTTCATTCAGCTGAAAATATTAACCGTTATTAATTTTTATATATACGCCTCAGAATTGTATGCAAAAAATAATATAGCAGATTTTGAAATGAGGGAAAACATGCACCACCATAATACCAGAGGCAAAACAAAATTAGACATACCTAGGCACAGGCTGACAAGAACAGCGAATTCCCATCTAATCAATAGTCTAAGAATATTTAATAAACTTCCATTTTCTTCTCGGTCGGATCACATAAGTAGCTTCAAGAGCAAGCTACTAAATTGGTTACTAATCAATCCTTTTTACAATGTAACAGAATTTATGAATATAAAATCAATCAACATTAATTTTTAAGGATTTCATTATGTGGTGTCACTGAAAGTATTTATCTTATGTTATGGTGTATGTTATCATCTATGGGCGCTATTTGCAAAGCTCATTTAGCTTTAAGGTACTATTCACGGAAAATGTTATATGATATCCAATTAAATTGCCTATTCCACCTCAGGTGGTCAATGGTGAACAAAGAATCTGAAACTGTACTGCAAAGGTAAATGTTTTTTGTGTCTTGTCACGTCAAAAATTGTATGGGCCATTCTTCTTCACCAAGAGCACTGTCACTGGAAATTCCTACTTGTACATGTTGCAGCAATGGCTGATGCCTCAAATGAGATTGGACTCTCTGTTCATCTTTCAGCAGGATGGGGCTCCACCCCATTTTCATCGTGAAGTTCCTGGGTACCTGAAAACGGAGCAGTCACACCGATGGCTCGGCCATGCTACCGAAGGGGAAATCTGTTTCATGAAATGGCCCCCCCCAGTCACCAGATCTCACTCTGTGTGACTCTTTTGTGTATGTACTGCCTCTACCATATGATGTGGCAGAGCTCCGGGAGTGAATACGGGAAGTGACTGCCACAGTCGACGATGCCATGCTGGGATAGGTAAGGCAAGAATTCGATTACCGTATTGTCATCTACCTGATCACTCATGGTTCGCATATCAAATGTTTATAGAAAAAAATAAACTTTCAAAAAGTTTCTCTTCGAAATGCAGTATGTATGGCATCTGTACAATGTTTAAATAAATAATTGAAAGTATTCCTTGATTTTATGTACACGCTATACTTGAACATACACTGTATGGCAGCACATTCAAGATAAGAGAATCAGGTGTAAACAATGGTTTACAACTGCGAAGAACACAATCTCAAAGAAATAAGTATTATGTCGTGGAAATAATGTCTGTCTGTCTGTCTAACAAACAATAAGCAGAGACAGGAAAAATCCATTTTATTTTATGGTCAATTTCAGAGTTATTTTTGCTTATTTGTTGCTGTTTTCTGTCAACTCTGGTATTACTTTCTGCCAATTTTGATGGTATTTTTGAGGAGTTTGGTATCACTTTCCAATAGCTTATTTTTGAAGTATCAAATGGCTTATATCACTGTTCCAGCACTATGAAAACGAAAATATACCTCTTAACTACATTACATATGGCATCACAGAAGAAAAAGGAAATCATTTATATGAAACCCATTAAATGTAATCAATTAAAGAAACCATACACTGTCAAAAGGTTTTCAAATTAAAGTACTATTATAGCTTCAATGGTTTCTTTGAAACCTTTTACCACCAATCGATCGGTACTTCACAACAATGCAAAAATAGCAGCGTAAAGTGTAAATTTTTAACATGGGCAAGGAGAAGGCCACAAATGCAGTTAACCAATTCAGCTCATATTTGGCAGCCTGCTTCTATACAACATAAAATGAAGATCAGTTTTGAGAACACCATCCCTACAGTTCATGATGTGAATTTGATTCAAAACTGACCAGATCGATATACAATTGAAAATGGAACACTTTTAATCATCATAGGTGGTGTCCAGAAGCAAACTTTTTTCCAAGGGATTTGCAAAAGAAACTATTACAACTGCCACTTATGTACCCGTAAAGTAAATGCTATTCAATGAAAGTACTGCTGATGCAACAATCAAGGCATCTGGCTGGGGAGCAGAGAACCTGTGTTCAATTCTGAAATGCAGTCTGCTGGATTTTTTGTCATCTTTCTTTTCCTTATTGAAATTAGTAACAAAAGGAGGGTTAATATGGCAGTTATTAAGGAATAATAACAAGGAGGTAAATAAATTTCTCAAACAACTTGGATTGGTGAAAAATTAAAATTCAAAGCCTCATACGAAAACAAATGTCACGAGGGACCACAGACAGCTTAATATGCTATGCTAGTTTACAATGAGCCGTGGTACAGAACTTTATTTGGAGGTTTCAAAACTGCAATGTACATCTGGAAATCCAGCAGGAATTTCACAACTATCCACATTCCACAACAATTCATAGCATAATTCATGATCAATTTTCAGCACCAATTTTTTAGGTGATGTTGCATGCGTGGTATGCATTAGAATTACACTGGAGATCCAAAGAAACTGGTACACCTGCCTAATATCACGTAGGGGTCCACAAGCATGCAGAAGTGCTGCAACATGGCATGGCATGGACTTGACTGATGTCTGAAACAGTGCTAGAGGGAACTGACACCATGAATCCTGCAGGGCTGTCCATAAATCAGTAAGAACACAAGGGTGTGGAGACATCATCTGAAGAGCACATTGCAAGGCATCCCAGATACACTCAATAATGTTCATGTCTGGTGAGTCTGGTGACCAGTGAAGTGTTTAAACTCAGAAGAGTGTTTCTGGAGCCACTCTGTAGAAATTCTGAATATGTGGGGTGTCACATTGTCCTGCTGCAATTGCCCAAGTTCTTCAGAATGCACAATGGCCATGAATGGATACAGGTAATCTAGAAAGGATGGTTACTTAAGAGTTACCTATCAGAGTCGTATATAGACATATCATGGGTCCTGTATCATACCAACTGCACACATCCCACACCATTACAGAGCCCCCACCAGCTTGAACAAGTCCACTGCTGACAAGCAGTGTCCATGGACTCATGAGGCCAGTTCCATACCCATACACATCTATACACTTGATACAATTTGAAATGAGACTCATCCGACCAGGCAACATGTTTCCAGTCATCAACAGTCCAATGTCGGTGTTGACGGATCCAGACGAGGCATAAAGCTTTGTGTCATGCAGTCATCAAGGGTACACGAGTGGGCCTCAGCTCCAAAAGTCCATATTGATGATGTATCGTTGAATGATTTGCATGCTGATACTTGTTGATAGCCCAGTACTGAAATGTACGGCAATCTGAGGAAAGGTTGCACTTCTGTCACATTGAACAATTCTCTTCAGTCGTCATTGGTCATTTTCTTGCAGAATCTTTTTCCAGCCACAGCGATGTCAGAGATCTGATGTTTTACCAGATTCCTGATATTCAAGGTACACTTGTGGAATGGTCAAATGGAAAAACCTTGCTTCATCACTACCTCAGAGATACTGTGTCCAATCGCTCATGCACCGACTATAGCAACACGTTCCAACTCGTTTAAATCTTGATAATCTGCCATTGCAGCAGCAGTAACCTAGCTAACAACTGTGGCAGACACTTGTTATCTTATACAGGCATTGATGACCGCAGTGCCATATTCTGTCTGTTTACATCTCTCTGTATTTTAATACACATTCCTATACCAGTTTCCTTGGCACTTCAGTGTAATTCCCAAAAACGAAATATTTTTAAATGTAACCCAAGTCAGTTTTCTGCCAGATCTTCAGAATGAATGATGTAGTTGTGCAAAAGCTGCTTTCATTATATGTTCTTCGTGTCACAAGCATATTTGCTTCAAATGTTTATATGACAAGTACCACCCATGTAGATGTTCAAAGGTAAGTGAAGGCATGTAACAGTGAGTGAAAGAGCCTTTGTAGGGCAACCAGGATTAAAATTATAATTCTTTCTAATCCAAGTCATTAAAGAAATTTATTTCCCTACCTTGTTATTATTTTTCACTGATTACCTTTTCACTTTCCTATTCCTACTAGATTCAATACAGCAAAAATACTAATGAAAAAACTGCAGAATGCATTTGGAAATTAAACATATGTTCTCTTCTCCTCAGCCACATGCCTTGATCACTACGTCAGTGGCAGTTCTTTTGAACAGTGTTTACCATAGGCAAACTCAGTGTCTTTCTTCGATTCTACGAAATGGGAATATGCTGAGCAGCACCCCCCCCACATGATGAAAACACCCAATTTGCAATTACCTATTGATTTTGTCAAATTTGAATCAATCAATTAGGAGTGGTTTCCTCAAATATAAGGATGGGGGAACTTCTTGAGCCAAAATATCTCAGTCCTCTGTTTTAGGTTTATAGAAGCACCCTGCCAAATATGACTCAAATTGGTTGGCCATTCCACGACCTTCCCCTTGTGAGGACCAAATGTCTTCAGCACAACACCAGACATCTGACAATGGCCACATATCCTGCTTGCATGGGAAGTTGCTTCCCATCAAATTATAAAGGTATTGCTACCCCTTCAGAATATTTCACAGCTGAGACCTGCCATCCTATGCACACATAAACTATTTGCTGTGTCAGCATGAACATAATTCATCATCATCACACTAGAAATAAGAGCCCAGGACTGTGAATAAGACTAAATATACAGATCTGTCACCATAAGAGTTGTTAGCCTAATATGAAGGTGCAACATAGTGCCTTCTCGGTTTTCTTCACCTCGCCCTGAAGCATTCGTTCCATTCATATTTAACAAAAGCTGGCTGGTTTTAGCATCAAAAATTTGTATTTCTCATAATAATGAAGCAGTCTTCAACTGTAACTTGGAATATAGGTACTGTTTCATCCACTGACATCAGAGTTCTCAATATTTTTGCGTAACAAACTGTACCAACAATGAGACAGTTTGGTGAGATCTGTAAAGTGGAGCATCAGTTAAATAGGATTTTTTTGCAGGACACAAACACAACATGAAATATAGCACATAGCACTTTAGCTAGCACGTAAATCAAATCTGCACCCAATTGGTCAGGTTCTCGCCACCGTACACAGCAGCGAACAGAGGGTGTCATGCTAACTGAAAGTACGAAGATTGCCTGGAAAATAATGTACCACATATTTTCTCAATCAGCAAAAATTGTATGAATGCGACAGTTAAGATATACATTATTTGAAGTTTCCAAATTGCACACACAAATATCCCATTTATTCTGACAGGTATCATACCTATAGCAATGTTTTGAAATGGTGGCTCTATATGATGTAAGCTACAAGCAGCGTGTCGTCATTGAACTTCTCACAGCAAAGAATAGAACCTTCGAGAATATTCCCAATTGTTTGCATCCTGTTTATGGAGCATCTGCAATAGACAGAAGTTCTGCTAGTCACTGGGCAAAGAGAGTGAGGCCATTACGAGACATTGGTTCGGCAGAGCTCCAAGATTTGCTTCATTCAGGGAGCCCATTTGTGGCTTTCAAACTTGACCAGGCACAGCTTGCTGATGTGCTCATTCACAAAGACCAATGCAGAACAACTTGGCACTTGGCAATGACGCTGTCACTCAGGAAGGAAAGTGTGGATGCAATTGTCCATAGTCTTAATTACTCAGAAGTTTGTGCACAATGGGTTACGCACTATCTCATGAAGAAACTAAATCTTCTCACTCTTTGATGTGATGCCAAGACACAGTACCAATATTTCTGAAGCAGATGTGAACACATTAACCAAACCCAAAAGGGGCTTCCAATGATTTTGTCACCATAATAACCCAGGTGATTGACTGATTGTATATGATAACGCTCGGCCTCACACAAGTTTGAGGACTTCAGAACCATCATTAAACAGGGTTGGACAGTATCATCTCATCCATCCTACAGCCCTGACCTAGCGCACCTCCAACTTCCATTTGCTCGTCCCAATAAAGCATCACATTTGTAGATGACATTTTGAGGATGACAAAGATGTGATTCTTACAGTGGCTTCAATACCAGAACAAGGAGTGGCACTGACAGGGTACACACACCCTTGTGTCTCGATGGAGGAAGACCATAGAAAAGGGCAGCAATTGTGTGGAAGTATAGGGAATGTAGAATAAACAACATTCTTTCTTTTGTATATTTATCGTTGTGTTCAATGAACAATTACTGAAGGAAAACAAATGTAGTGCCTCACTTTGTGGGTAACCCTCACATTTATTTTAATAGTTATTCCATATTATTTTTACTACTTTGTGAATGAAGCTTGTGGTCAAAGCACTAATTGTTGGTAGTGAAATTTAACAGTGAAAAAGAGAGGGATGGCTGTACTGAGCTGAGAAGACACATTACATTTCAATGATCTGTCACCCTGATGCTACCCATAAACATTTACCTCAAGTCAGTTACCTTCTTGTAGTTTCTCCATGTTAACAAACTTGCTATGCACTGCCACCACGTCTTGTCATGTGACTTTGTTTCCATCTGCAGAGGATTGAGGGCTGTAAGACAGCTCTCTAGTCTTCAAGCCACAAAATAACATAACTGCCTTTTAAACAACTCTTTTGTATTTTGTTACTCTTATGTGACATTCATATACATTGAGTAAACAGATCTCATTAATGAGAACAACATTTTCAAATTGAATCTCATAACAACACAGAAGAGAGTGACATTGCTCCTTAGCCTTGTTAAGCTTATTCTGGGTGTTGATATTGCAGACAGTGCCTCTTCCTCTCTGCCTTACAAAACACTGCCAAGCCACAACCCCAATAAGTAAATAACCCCTTCGTAGCAGGAGAAGATGTTCCATATCTGTCACACTTTGATGATGTACTAAGTCGACAATTCTTTCATCATTTCTGCAAATATTACACAGTGGGGAGTACTTTATATATTAACTAGCTAAAAAATATTTTTAAATGAACATCTTTATCTCATCATGAGGAAGAGATTTGACATGTTTTTATGGACAAATAACATGTCTTGCTGAAGTAGGCTGGGATCTATGTTATGTTAAAAGATACCAGATGCCATGTTAATTTACATGTTTACAAAACTTAAGCATCACATTCAGTGTTTTTCATATTTATACTTTTGTAATTTGAAAATATATAAAACTTCCTGGCAGATTAAAACTGTGTGCCTGACTGAGACTCGAACTCGGGACCTTTGCCTTTCGCAGGCAAGTGCTCTACCATCTGAGCTACCGAAACACGACTCACGCCCGGTACTCACAGCTTTACTTCTGCCAGTATCTCGTCTCCTGCCTTCCAAACTTTACAGAAGCTCTCATGCGAACCTTGCTGAACTAGCACTCCTGAAAGAAAGGATATTGCAGAGACATGGCTTTGTCACAGCCTGGGGGAGGTTTCCAGAATGAGATATTCACTCTGCAGTGGAGTGTGCACTGATATGAAACTTCCTGGCAGATTAAAACTGTGTGCCCGACCGAGACTCGAACCCGGGACCTTTGCCTTTCGCAGGCAAGTGCTCTACCATCTGAGCTACCGAAGCACGAGATACTGGCAGAAGTAAAGTTATGAGTACTGGGCGTGAGTCATCCTTCGGTAGCTCAGATGGTAGAGCACTTGCCCGCGAAAGGCAAAGATCCCGATTTTGAGTCTCGGTCGGACACACAGTTTTAATCTGTCAGGAAGTTTCATTTCAGCGCACACTCCGCTGCAGAGTGAATATCTCATTCTGAAAATATATACTTTAACGATGCACCATATTAAAGTCTCGCAAACACCCAATTTTCCACAATAGTTGTGTAAAAGGCTCAGGAAATATCACATCCGTGGCTAAAACTGTTATTGGAAAGTAGTTTGTTTGCAAGGTGCTACTCCAGTCTCCGTAAGCAAGAAATTACTATTACTTCATTTTACAAATGGACTCCCATTCAGTCTGTCACCTTGCTGCTGATACAACAATGGGCCAGTTCATGATGGACTAGGATAAATCATCACTGTAAAGACCTACCTACCAACCAAATAATGCCACAGGATCACTTGACTTTAGACACTGACTGCTATCAGAGCTGAAGAACATCTCTCTCTTATGTTCCAAACCGCCACCTATAGCAAACACTAAATGGCTCAGTTTCTTTACCTTGGCATTTTCCCTTCTGCTCCAAGATGGTTCTGGAACTACCTTCTGTTGTCCTCCTGACAATTCTCACAATGTAATCCCTATGAGCAAATAAACTGATACAGTTTCCTTTTCCCAACATGACTATGTATATTAATTACAAGTCCACATCACCAACCAATCCTGACGACACCCCCAAGTGGGTGTAAGAACTGGCATCTGAAGTGAGATGCCAAATTTGACCCACTTTCAGCTTAGAGGTGCCCCATACAAATTACTAAGCCGTGAACAGATGTAAGAATCCATCATGCAGGACAGTCCGGCTCCATGGTCCAGTGCAACAGACAAGTGCTTAGCACAGTAAGCCCAAGCTGCCCACTACAGTCTGCCCGGGCCTAATGCCACGCTGCCATTAGGCAAGGAAATTCAACCTCGTCTGCCTCCTCTATCGTGGTCGCACGAGGCCACATCATGATTATGATGTCCCGATGCCACCTCGACACCGGGCATTGCCACTGCATTGCTGCCCAATCAACTGTCAATGAACAATTTAATTGTAACAATCAAAATAATCAATTCCTGACAATATACTGTAATTGTATAGCTAAAAAACCCATTCACCAAGCAACGGTTGGTGTCTTCCTTTATCATACCATCTGTTAAGTCTCCCCTGACCTTGCATTCTGGGTGACTTTTCAGAACCCCACCCCTTTCCCTAGACGTCTCAAGTTCCCTTCCCTTCACCCCTCTCCCTACCCGCTCAATCTTTATGCTGGAAGCAGGGGCCACTGGCTTCAAAAGCTTGCATAAGTAAAACCTTTCTCCTGCCATCACTTGGTGACTGGATTTTTTTATCTATCCAATTACTACATATTAAATGTGCAAGCTTCACTTGTAGGGGGAAATGCCTCTGGACCAATGCTGCCACTGACATCATCGAGGTCTGTGATCAAATTTTGTGTGTGTGTGTGTGTGTGTGTGTGTGTGTGTGTGTGTGTGTGTGTGTGTGTGTGTGTGTGTGAGTGTCTAGTTTAAAGCACTTCCCTCAACCACGTCACAGAGGCAACTAGAGATGGATCCAACATATTGCAAACACGGGTGGAGCAACTCCGTGTGAAAAATGATGATCTGCAAAGGCACCTTAGTGAGGCATTAGTAAATGTGATGCTGCGAAACAGCACTGTGCCTGGAGCTAGCCTAACTTTCCTATTTCTGTGTTCCCATAGGCGGTTCTAAACTAGGTGTAAACGTTGACACAGTAGTACAAAATGTAATGGATACAGGGAAACTGTCGCCATCGACTGACGAAAGGTTTATAGGAGTACCAGCACGAAATTGCAAGGAGTGGCTCATGCTTATGTAGATTCAAGAAAGGGCTGAGAAATACCAAGGCATTTGACATACTTGCAGAATGTGTTGAGGATATATACAGAGATAAATACAGTCAGCTACTATAAGGACAATCTTTCCATCAAATATCAAAATTCTGGAGAGGATTTCGAGTGATTTTCTGACCGAATAAGAGTTGTGTGCTGTCGTACATATGTACTAACAGAAAGTAATGAAAGGAATGAGATACCACTCAGGAAATCAGAAACTTGCTTGCAGATTCACTCATTCGCAGGATTGACCCCACAGGTACGTGACAAGGTGAAGTATACTGAGTACACTAAGTTAGGCTACACAACTCACAAAGGAGGTGCAACAATTCGTCTAATCATCCACCGGGATAAAGCCCACTTGATGTGCATTCGTTGACAAAGTGTGCTACACTCATTGCAAATGACAAAAAGTTACACGGCTCCTTAGTGTTTGGCACCAGCATGTGCTTGTTTTAGAAAAATCAGACACGAGAGAGAAAACTGTCCATCTCTACAGCACTGGTCAGCTAACCAAACAGGTCAACGAGGTGCTCGAAGGAATGTGAATACGCGAAATGTGAATGGATCAGTTCTGCCACTGCTCCTTGCTCCCCTTCTGCAAAGCCAATCCGGTAAGAGAGATAGGAATTGCTCAAGTTTGCAAGATAAATGAACAGCAGAACTTCTACCTTCCTCATCAATACAGGCATACAAATAAATGTTTTGTTTGTTAGATATACTCACTGTCAACTGTACCCCATTCTAGCTGACTTTGCAACTTCATCTGAAGAAAAGAAACAACTTCTGTCAAACTTCTTAATGTACCACAAGATTCCTACATATGATACCAAGCCAATAGCCTGGAAACCATATTGCACATCTTATCACTTGCAGCCTGCAGTAGACAAAAATGCCTCAGATTTACTAAAAGCTGGAGTAATTAAACCTTCTTTCAGTTCCTGGTTGTCACATACAGGGTGTACATAAAGTCTGGGAACACTTTCAATCATTATTTATTGCAAAAGAACTAAACATTGTACAGGTCTCATACATATTGCACTTTGAAGAGAGACTGTGAAAGTTTTTGTTTTTTACAAACATTTGATATGCGAACCATGAGAGACCCAGCAGATGTCAGTATGGTAATTGATACCGTGCCATACCCATCCTAGCATGGCATCGTCGACTGTGGCAGTCGCTTCCCGTATTCTCTCCCGGACTTCTGCTGTATCACGTGGTAGAGGTGGTACATATATCAGATCTTTAATGTGTTCCCACAGAAAAGACTCACATGGAGTGAGGTCTGGTGATCAGGAAGGCCATTTCATGAAACAGCTGTCCCCTTGTGCAGCACGGCCAATCCACCAATGCAGTAGCTCCGTGTTCAGGTACCCACAAACTTCAAGATGGAAATGGGGTGGAGCCCCATTCTGCTGAAACATGTCCAAGTAGGAATACCCAGTGACAGTGCTTTCGACAAAGAAGAATGGCCTGTACAGTTTTTGACGTGACAAGGCACAAAAAATATTTACCTTTGGGGAATCACGCTCAAATTTAATGCATTTGTGTGGATGCTTTGAATCCCATATTCGACATTTATGCCTGTCCACTTTACCATTTGTCAAACTACAACATACCTCAACTCACCATGCTTGTGACTAGCACCAACTATCGGCAAATTACCAAAATACACTGTGGCAGTTGTAATGCTATTGTAAATATAATACTGCCATTAATCTGTATATTTTAAATTTTTTGTTCCGTAATAATTTTGACCCCCCCATGAACCATGGACCTTGCCGTTGGTGGGGAGGCTTGCGTGCCCCAGCGATACAGATAGCCGTACCGTAGGTGCAACCACAACGGAGGGGTATCTGTTGAGAGGCCAGACAAGCGTGTGGTTCCTGAAGAGGGGCAGCAGCCTTTTCAATAGTTGCAAGGGCAACAGTCTGGATGATTGACTGAACTGGCCTTGTAACAATAACCAAAACGGCCTTCCTGTGCTGGTACTGCGAACGGCTGAAAGCAAGGGGAAACTACAGCCGTAATTTTTCCCGAGGGCATGCAGCTTTACTGTATGATTACATGATGATGGCGTCCTCTTGGGTAAAATATTCTGGAGGTAAAATAGTCCCCCATTCGGATCTCCGGGCGGGGACTACTCAAGAGGATGTCGTTATCAGGAGAATGAAAACTGGCGTTCTATGGATCGGAGCGTGGAATGTCAGATCCCTTAATCGGGCAGGTAGGTTAGAAAATTTAAAAAGGGAAATGGATAGGTTGAAGTTAGATATAGTGGGAATTAGTGAAGTTCGGTGGCAGGAGGAACAAGACTTCTGGTCAGGTGACTACAGGGTTATAAACACAAAATCAAATAGGGGTAATGCAGGAGTAGGTTTAATAATGAATAGGAAAATAGGAATGCGGGTAAGCTACTACAAACAGCATAGTGAACGCATTATTGTGGCCAAGATAGATACGAAGCCCACGCCTACTACAGTAGTACAAGTTTATATGCCAACTAGCTCTGCAGATGACGAAGAAATTGAAGAAATGTATGATGAAATAAAAGAAATTATTCAGATTGTGAAGGGAGACGAAAATTTAATAGTCATGGGTGACTGGAATTCGAGTGTAGGAAAAGGGAGAGAAGGAAACATAGTAGGTGAATATGGATTGGGGGACAGAAATGAAAGAGGAAGCCGCCTGGTCGAATTTTGCACAGAGCACAACATAATCATAACTAACACTTGGTTTAAGAATCATGAAAGAAGGTTGTATACATGGAAGAACCCTGGAGATACTAAAAGGTATCAGATAGATTATATAATGGTACGACAGAGATTTAGGAACCAGGTTAAAAATTGTAAGACATTTCCAGGGGCAGATGTGGACTCTGACCACAACCTATTGGTTATGACCTGTAGATTAAAACTGAAGAAACTGCAAAAAGGTGGGAATTTAAGGAGATGGGACCTGGATAAACTAAAAGAACCAGAGGTTGTACAGAGATTCAGGGAGAGCATAAGGGAGCAATTGACAGGAACGGGGGAAATAAATACAGTAGAAGAAGAATGGGTAGCTTTGAGGGATGAAGTAGTGAAGGCAGCAGAGGATCAAGTACGTAAAAAGACGAGGGCTAGTAGAAATCCTTGGGTAACAGAAGAAATATTGAATTTAATTGATGAAAGGAGAAAATATAAAAATGCAGTAAGTGAAACAGGCAAAAAGGAATACAAACGTCTCAAAAATGAGATCGACAGGAAGTGCAAAATGGCAAAGCAGGGATGGCTAGAGGGCAAATGTAAGGATGTAGAGGCCTATCTCACTAGGGGTAAGATAGATACCGCCTACAGGAAAATTAAAGAGACCTTTGGAGATAAGAGAACGACTTGTATGAATATCAAGAGCTCAGATGGAAACCCAGTTCTAAGCAAAGAAGGGAAAGCAGAAAGGTGGAAGGAGTATATACAGGGTCTATACAAGGGCGATGTACTTGAGGACAATATTATGGACATGGAAGAGGATGTAGATGAAGATGAAATGGGAGATATGATACTGCGTGAAGAGTTTGACACAGCACTGAAAGACCTGAGTCGAAACAAGGCCCCCGGAGTAGACAATATTCCATTGGAACTACTGACGGCCGTGGGAGAGCCAGTCCTGACAAAACTCTACCATCTGGTGAGCAAGATGTATGAAACAGGCGAAATACCCTCAGACTTCAAGAAGAATATAATAATTCCAATCCCAAAGAAAGCAGGTGTTGACAGATGTGAAAATTACCGAACCATCAGCTTAATAAGTCACAGCTGCAAAATACTAACACGAATTCTTTACAGACGAATGGAAAACTAGTAGAAGCCAACCTCGGGGAAGATCAGTTTGGATTCCGTAGAAACACTGGAACACGTGAGGCAATACTGACCTTACGACTTATCTTAGAAGAAAGATTAAGGAAAGGCAAACCTACGTTTCTAGCATTTGTAGACTTAGAGAAAGCTTTTGACAATGTTGACTGGAATACTCTCCTTCAAATTCTAAAGGTGGCAGGTATAAAATACATGGAGCGAAAGGCTATTTACAATTTGTACAGAAACCAGATGGCAGT
Source organism: Schistocerca piceifrons (assembly GCF_021461385.2). Classification (NCBI taxonomy): domain Eukaryota; kingdom Metazoa; phylum Arthropoda; class Insecta; order Orthoptera; family Acrididae; genus Schistocerca; species Schistocerca piceifrons. Next base: position 1,120,838,105 of record NC_060139.1, on the reverse strand, counting down.
TATAAGAGTCGAGGGACATGAAAGGGAAGCAGTGGTTGGGAAGGGAGTAAGACAGGGTTGTAGCCTCTCCCCGATGTTGTTCAATCTGTATATTGAGCAAGCAGTAAAGGAAACAAAAGAAAAATTCGGAGTAGGTATTAAAATTCATGGAGAAGAAATAAAAACTTTGAGGTTCGCCGATGACATTGTAATACTGTCAGATACAGCAAAGGACTTGGAAGAGCAGTTGAATGGAATGGACAGTGTCTTGAAAGGAGGAAATAAGATGAACATCAACAAAAGCAAAACAAGGATAATGGAATGTAGTCTAATTAAGTCGGGTGATGCTGAGGGAATTAGATTAGGAAATGAGACACTTAAAGTAGTAAAGGAGTTTTGCTGTTTGGGGAGCAAAATAACTGATGATGGTCGTAGTAGAGAGGTTATAAAATGTAGGCTGGCAATGGCAAGGAAAGCGTTTCTGAAGAAGAGAAATTTGTTAACATCCAGTATTGATTTAAGTGTCAGGAAGTCATTTCTGAAAGTATTCGTATGGAGTGTAGCCATGTATGGAAGTGAAACATGGACGATAAATAGTTTGGACAAGAAGAGAATAGAAGCTTTTGAAATGTGGTGCTACAGAAGAATGCTGAAGATTAGATGGGTAGATCACATAACTAATGAGGAAGTATTGAATAGGATTGGGGAGAAGAGAAGTTTGTGGCACAACTTGACCAGAAGAAGGGATCGGTTGGTAGGACATGTTCTGAGGCATCAAGGGATCACCAATTTAGTATTGGAGGGCAGCGTGGAGGGTAAAAATCATAGAGGGAGACCAAGAGATGAATACACTAAGCAGATTCAGAAGGATGTAGGTTGCAGTAGTTACTGGGAGATGAAAAAGCTTGCACAGGATAGAGTAGCATGGAGAGCTGCATCAAACCAGTCTCAGGACTGAAGACCACAACAACAACAACAATAACTTTGAAAAATTAAGTAAATACTATAACGAGAGTAAGCTTTTGTTAAGTGTAGTTTATCTGTTAAAAATAACTTCTTTAATGTAGGTGGAATAAATGTATTAAAACATATTTTGTAAATAATTATGTAATATTTCAAGTACAACTGTAATTAATTATGTCAATTTTGTATGTATGTGCTGTCATGCAATTGTAGAATGTTCATACTTAGGGTTTTTGTAAGCAGATGTGTAAAATGAAAATGTGTAGGGATCATAGGTAGAACGGAACTCCGTTCTGTGGTGGAATGGGAAAGGTGGTGAGGCATGCGAGTGAGAATTGGCGCTCAAGTGAGACACACAGTCGGTAGCTGCCCTGCAAGTGGTGAACATGCTCAGACGTGTTCTACGTGATTGGCGCAGTACAGCAATAAATTAATAGCTCAGAAATTTGCAATTTTATCATCGCCAACAAGAGGAAGATAGAGTTATGTACATCAAGAGCCGTACCTGTGCAATGTTACTACACAGCACCGCATCACGCCACCTTCGACATCAGTAACAGGCAAAGTACTTTACTTAGAAGTGTATCACAGTATGAACCATCCTTCTTCAATCAGTGGAATATAAGTGTTAAATGTACCTTTGTGTTTAACCATAATTTTCCAGTTTCATTTACCTCAGTAGGGTCCTTACCTAAATGAATTTATTCTGAGTATTCTGATGTTTATTGAAGCTTGAATAATAGTAAATTACTGGCAATAGTATTGTTTTGGTAGTAAATTCTGAAAATCATTGTTAAATACTAAAGTTTGCACATATCGGTTTAAGAACCACCGCTTTTCGTGACCATGAGGATAAGTTTTCAATAGCATTTTTGAAAGTAAGATAACATAATTGTTTAACTGCAACAATCTTAACATTATTTGTTCATGTTGCTTCTCCATGTCAAAGAAAGCCAGACAAATATTGGTGTTAGTTAAATGTTAACAAATAAAAGTCCTAAAGAAATGAAATCTAGTCGTGTTAAATAATAGTTTTGGTCGTATGAATAATAGCTATAATTTTAATATTTTTTTGTATCCTTGTTGAAACATGTGTGTGTTTTCTTTAAATAATTACTGAAGTATAGTGGTAAATTCCATAAGTAACAGAAAGTGGGATTAATAGTACTTACTGCCAAATGACTCAAGTAAATGGAAATTAAGTGGTTGTCTTTCAGTTACATAGTAAGTGAAAGCAGTTATTTATTCAGTGTCGAAAATTGACTTCATCTTTTTGTGTGGACACTGGGCTGGCGGCCGTTTTATTAAGCGAAACAGTTTATTGTTATAACAGGCTTTGTCTGATAAAAGGTTTCCAAAAGTAATTATTCTCACTGCTTTTCCCACAAACTGTATGATTCAGAGAAAAATAGTTCGATAATTTACCATTAGGTTGAACACGGTTAAAATCAGTCTCCGAGAGTCGATGGTTTGGAGTGTGCCTGTCACTACTTACTAGACAGTTCTGACATTCTGAATCGCGGATCTTCCATCTTTACAGTGGTAGAACTTAAACGTTCTGATACCGTATTGACGAGAACACGAAAGAACCGTTGCACGGTACACATGAAAAAAGAGCTTTCAGGGTTTCTCTTCAAAATGACATACGTATGATATCTGTACAATGTTTTGTTCTTGTGCAGGGTGTATACGCGGACAAGGAAAAAAAATTCCCTGATTTTTCACGGATAAAAATACACTTTCTCCCAGGTGAAAACAAGCTTTCTCCATGTTAAGTGACAGTATATTTTCCCTTATCATCCTTTGAATGGTTATGGTTTTATACATGGGCATAGAATTTCCTGGCACAATAGAAAACGAAACTCAGGGAGAAAGACAAGATTTGGAAATATCTTTCATGTGCAGCAACATGCAAGCTGCGTATTTTCGTATTGCAAAAGTATACATTGGAATTCCACCAAACACCACATGTTACTTCCCAAATCACAGAAATCAAGATTGCGATGTGCTTTTGTAAGCCAGTCATAGCTCATGTCACGTGATCTCTCCAGCCGATATTCAGAGCATAGGACACGTGATGTAGTCAGCCAGCAGCAACATCACTGTTAAGTAGCACGAACACACAAACAGGGAAAGTTAATAGTTTAAATTAATATATATGGTGTTGCTGCAAGAAAAGCAAAGCTGTCACATAATATTGGTCTCTAAGGTTAATATGCTGCAAAAGAAGTTAAGCTTTCGCATATAATGTTGATCTTTTTTGTTTGTCTTGCACTTTGAGATACATCACACAAATGTGCCAGTAAAATTTACAATAATGAGATAAATGTCTGATCTTCAGGGCTCCAAATTCTTCCAAATGACTCATCATCAAAGAGTTGATTTTTAAATGAGTCAAACGCTCTTTAATTTAATAAATTCATGGCACATTCTTGCACATAGTTCAACGTGTGACGTCACTTACGTCAACAGAGTTGTTTACAGGTCTAGTCCCCAGGCAGCGCTGTCACGCTTTCAGCCTTACTGATGACGTCATGAAGCGATTCCTCAGGGCCCGCGAGACGCACGTTGTTATTCCTGAGCGTTGTTTATTTCCACTCTGGTAGTCTGAATCTATGGATTTCGCTAGTAATTATAACAACACTGATCTTTCACAAACCCAATCAACCACATAATCAGACAGCAATTGGCATTCATCCGTTTGGCTTTAGTCCGCTCAGATCGTATAGCCCTGTCCCATCCACGGGAAGTTTATTTCTAGATGCGATGAGACATCACATACACTATGCATGCATTCAAAAATCTACTTATGATTCAGTCAGAAATAAACTTAAAATGTGTTCAAAAATGTTCAAAATCCAATAGGGATGCGTTTCAAAATCATATGAATAATCAATAGACAAACATGCGCTGCATGCTAGGCACTTTGCGATACAAGTTTTTTTCCACAAGAATATGAATTTGGCGCCCCCTTTTCCCGGTAGCATCTAGCTGCTTGATGCGACTGCTTGCACAGCCAACATCCACATTCCTGTAGCCAGAATTAGGAGAATCTACTACTCAAAAGCAACTCAACTGCGCATGCGCATAAGCCCGCTCGTAACTGCTAAAACGAATCTAATGTAGACAGTTGTGACTTCACACTCAGCGGAGGCAATTTGTTGTTATGAAGCATTGCATAGTCTTCCTAAAGCCTTTGACACATTTTGCATTTGGCAGACACTTGCACGAGCACTGTGTGTCGTCATTGTATATGGCGCATTTCCTTTGCAATTTAAGTAATTTTCGTTCTTATCTCTCGTTTATCTTTTATTGTCGAAGTATTATTCTGCAGTAGTGGGGTACAGTAATATCCTTTGTTAGAGTATCGGTTCTTACCAGTCAAAATTAACTGAAAACAATGAAAAATACCTAGAATTCTAAAAAAACCCGGTTGTCCCGGGTCGTATACACCTTGTTTATGTATGCTCGTTACAGTGGTAGTCCCCAACAAAACCAGTTACAGAGGAAAAGCTTGCAGCATTATTTGCAAGGATTGATGATATTTTCAATCATCTTGTCAAATGCAAATTCTTCACCATGCACCAGCTACTATCAGATTCATGTAGCTATTAAAGATGGAGAAAAAGACAGCTTTTGTTGTACCATGTGACTAGTATACCTGGATAACACAGTTGTCTTTTCAAATTCAGTGAGAGAACATGCAAAGTAAATAAAAAACATATTAACCCATTTTGTTGTTGTTGTGGTCTTCAGTCCTGAGACTGGTTTGATGCAGCTTTCCACGCTACTCTATCCTGTGCAAGCTTCTTCATCTCCCAGTACCTACTGAAACCTACAACCTTCTGAATCTGTTTAGTGTATTCATCTCTCAGTCTCCCCCTACGGTTTTTACCCTCCACACTGCCCTCCAATACTAAATTGGTGATCCCTTGATGCCTCAGAACATGTCCTACCAACCGATCCCTTCTTCTAGTCAAGTTGTGCCACAAACTTCTTTTCTCCCCAATCCTATTCAATACTTCCTCATTAGTTATGTGATCTACCCATCTAATCTTCAGCATTCTTCTGTAGCACCACATTTCAAAAGCTTCTATTCTCTTCTTGTCCAAACTATTTATCGTCCATGTTTCACTTCCATACATGGCTACACTCCATACAAATACTTTCAGAAACGACTTCCTGACACTTAAATCTATACTCCAAGTTAACAAATTTCTCTTCTTCAGAAACAATTTCCTTGCCATTGCCAGTCTACATTTTATATCCTCTCTACTTCGACCATCATCAGTTATTTTACTCCCTAAATAGCAAAACTCCTTTACTACTTTAAGTGTCTCATTTCCTAATCTAATTCCCTCAGCATCACCCGATTTAATTTGACTACATTCCATTATCCTCGTTTTGCTTTTATTGATGTTCATCTTATATCCTCCTTTCAAGACACTGTCCATTCCGTTCAACTGCTCTTCCAAGTCCTTTGCTGTCTCTGACAGAATTACAATGTCATCGGCGAACCTCAAAGTTTTTATTTTATACCTGCCACCTTCAGAATTTGAAAGAGAGTATTCCAGTTAACATTGTCAAAAGCTTTCTCTAAGTCTACAAATGCTAGAAACGTATGTTTGCGTTTTCTTAATCTTTCTTCTAAGATAAGTCTTAAGGTTAGTATTGCCTCACGTGTTTCAACATTTCTATGGAATCCAAACTGATCTTCCCTGAGGTCCGCTTCTACCAGTTTTTCCATTCGTCTATAAAGAATTCGCGTTAGTATTTTGCAACTGTGACTTATTAAACTGATAGTTCGGTAATTTTCACATCTGTCAACACCTGCTTTCTTTGGGATTGGAAATATTATATTCTTCTTGAAGTCTGAGGGTATTTCACCTGTCTCATACATCTTGCTCACCAGATGGTAGAGTTTTGTCAGGACTGGCTCTCCCAAGGCCGTCAGTAGTTCCAATGGAATGTTGTCTACTCCGGGGGCCTTGTTTCGACTAAGGTCATTCAGTGCTCTGTCAAACTCTTCACGCAGTATCTTATCTCCCATTTCGTCTTCATCTACATCCTCTTCCATTTCCATAATATTGTCCTTAAGCACATCGCCCTTGTATAAACCCTCTATATACTCCTTCCACCTTTCTGCCTTCCCTTCTTTGCTTAGAACTGGGTTGCCATCTGAGCTCTTGATATTCATACAAGTCGTTCTCCTCTCTCCAAAGGTCTCTTTAATTTTCCTGTAGGCAGTATCTATCTTACCCCTAGTGAGACAAGCCTCTACATCCTTACATTTGTCCTCTAGCCATCCCTGCTTAGCCATTTTGCACTTCCTGTTGATCTCATTTTTGAGACGTTTGTATTCCTTTTTGCCTGCTTCATTTCCTGCATTTTTATATTTTCTCATTTCATCAATTAAATTCAATATTTCTTCTGTTACCCAAGGATTTCTACTAGCCCTCGCCTTTTTACCTACTTGATCGTCTGCTGCCTTCACTGGTTCATCTCTCAGAGCTACCCATTCTTCTTCTACTGTATTTCTTTCCCCCATTCCTTTCAATTGTTCCCTTATGCTCTCCCTGAAACTCTCTACAACCTCTGGTTCTTTCAGTTTATCCAGGTCCCATCTCCTTAGATTCCCACCTTTTTGCAGTTTCTTCACTTTCAATCTGCAGTTCATAACCAATAGATTGTGGTCAGAATCCACATCTGCCCCTGGAAATGTCTTACAATTTAAAACCTGGTTCCTAAATCTCTGTCTTACCATTATATAATCTATCTGATACCTTTTAGTATCTCCAGGATTCTTCCAGGTATACAAACTTCTTTTAACCCATGTTAGTGATGCTAATATAAATTTGAAACTCAAAAACTGCGATTTTGCACTATCATAATTGCACTATCCAGGCCATATAATTTTAGCAGATGGTCAAGACCAGAACCACAATTAAAAAATGCAGTGAATGATTTTCCAGCATCAAGGAACATTAAAGAATTGCAACTGATTTCTCAGGTTAATAAATTACTATCGCCGTTTTGTGGAGAACTATCCGGTCACCACAAAATGGCTTGCAAAATTACTAACGAAGGGAGTTGCTCCTGTCTGGACAATGGATAGCAGGAGGGCCATGTTAAAACTAAAAGACACTCTTAACAAGTGCACCTGTCTTGGGTTATCGGCATTTTGCTCTACCTTTAATCTTGTTGTGTGATGCTAGCAATGTCTCAGCTGGTTGGGCTAGCAATGTCTCAGCTGGTTGTATTTTCAGTCAGATACAAAACGGTGGAGAAAAACCAATTGGTTATGCTTCACGTCAGCTGTAGCAGCTGTGCAAAATTACACCACCACACAAAATGAACTTCTGATTCTTGTTTTTGGCACCCATTACTGTCAGTGTTACCTATAGGCATGACAGTTCACAGTAATTGCAGATCGTGTTGCTTTACAGTGCCTTTTGAGTTTAAAGGATCCCAGCAGTGGACTTGTTAGATTGGCCTTAAAACTCTGTGAATATGACTACATAACCAGACTTAAGCCTGGAAAGTTAAATCAGAATCCAGGTGCCTTGAGTACAAAAATTAAGATCCTGCAAGTAGATGATGTGCTTACTGAGGAATTAAAGAAGGCACAAGAATCCCAAGACTACTGGCAAGTATATACTGCAACAAAGTCATGAGTGTATACAGACACATCGTAATGGGGAAAGTGCCACAAATAAATTAGGATATTATGTTCAAAATTGTCTTTTTGCAGAGAGTGCAAGAACAAAAACCAAATGTACCTCTTCAAACTATATCTGAGGTAGCTGGACCTTTCAAAGTCTTAGTACTCTATATTGCAGGACCATTTGCCTTAACAGTAAAAAGTAACATACATTTTATCTGTCGCTGACCGTTTCTCTCATCATCTTATAGTGTGACCCACTGCAGACATGGCCGCTGAGATGGTTGTGAGAGCACTGGTAACTTATTTTGCACTATAATCTAGAAATCCAGAGGCCATTATAGCAGACTGAGGGACAAAAGTTATGGCCAATCTTATCATACAGTTATCTTGACTGTTTGAAATAAAGAAGTTCAGAGCTATGTCATTTCATTCTAAGAGTAATGGTAGGGTTGAACACATTCATAAAACAGTACCTAGAATCTTATGTTATAACATGATTAGCTTCCCCTCAGACTGGGATTGTCTATTACCATATGTGATTTCGTCATACAACACCAGAATACATGAAACCACAGTGTCGATTCCCTTTGACGTTGTTTATCACCACAAAATCCATTCATTGGAAATGCTTCTACACTTGGCCCAAAAACCAATGATGTCCGATAAATAGCTCTGTTTCAGCATTATGACAACATCTGCACTCTTTTCTGCATCACCCCTTGACCCACTTTATATATACTCCAATGCTAATGCTGGCATCTGCCTTCTGTGAGCGGTTACTGCATGTTGATATAAAACATAGGCAGTGCTCACATTAATGTGACTGAACTGTGTATAAAATTACAAAGAGACAGATGGGGTGGGCAGCACTTACCTTTAGAAGGTGGAATTCCCAAGTACTGCTGATGGACACATCCCCAAGCTATCAATCTTTCCTCCTTGGGGAACATCAAAGTTATGAGATATCTCCCTTCCTCATTCCCCCTCATTTTGTGTGTGACAATCAGCAGCACTGGCAATTTCACCTCCTAAATATAAGTAGTGGTCAGCTATAGTGTATCACTGGAATTATATATTTTTCTGCTAGCAAAAATTACACCCCATACAGAATTGCAGTCAAATAACGTTAGATATAATTTTTATTTACCAAGCAGCTGTAGATACAGGCATACACAGTGAAGTATAACAGCGCCATTTTTCGGGTTCTTTCGAATGAAGAAAGTACAGAAGCAGGAATAGTAATTGAAATTAAATGGAAAGAATGAAAGGAAAAACAAGTGCTCTTGCTGAGTTGTTCACTTCCTCCTTGCTCCAGGAACTCTTGAGAACTTTTTCTATTTAATCTCAGTATGCATTGTTTCATCCAACCTGTCTTCTCTTTTCAAATAAGGAAAATCCAGGATGGAAAATAACAATATTATGGAAATAAAAGTCACCACTCGCCGTATGGTAGAGATGCTGAGTCACAGATAGGCACAACAGAAAGACTGTCACAAATAAGAAGCTTCCGGCCAGTAAGGCCTTACTGGCCAAACCTTCTTGTTTGTGACAGGCTTTTAGTTGTGCCTATCTATGACTTAGCATCTCTGCTTTATAGTGAGTGGTAACTTTCCTTTTCATAATATTGCTACTTTCTTCTCTTTTGGCAGATTAATATAACTCCAGTTTCAAAAAAAACTTATGTTTTCCTTGACTAGGTTTTCCTCGTCTGTGTTAATGTCTTCCTTGATGCTTGGTAAGCAGTTTCTATCAATATTTGATATAACACTTATATGTTTGCCAACATAGGAGATTTCAAAATACAGGGTGTACATAAAGTCTAGGAACAGTTTCAATTATTTACTGCACAGAAACCAAACACTGTACAGATATCACACATATGTCATTTCGAAGATAAACACTGAAAGTTTTTTTTCCCTCTATGTTTAGAACCAAGTACGGTAAGAAGCTAACAACAAGAAAGGCCATGTACCACCGGCACAACAAATTCCTTATGACAGGTAGCTTGTGCCTGACGAAGAGAAGCGGACATCCTAGTGTGAGTGCAGTGAATGTGGAGCACTTACAAGAGATATTCATAAGGAGTCCTAGGAAATCGGCGCATCGTGCATCCTTCGAACTGGAAATGACTCCAATGACAGTGTGGAAAGTCCTGCTACAGAAGCTGTCTATGAAATCATTAAAATTGGAGCTAGTGCAGAACCTCAATGGCAACAACAAAGACAAGCATTCTGAGATTTATTCACAGTTGTAACAAGTGAATGGGGTGGGTATGGCATTGTTGAACACTTCATTTTTAGCAACCAAGTAACTTTTCACAGTACTGTGAAAGTGAACAGGCACAACTGTCGAATCTACGGTATGAAGCATCCACACAAATGCACTGAATTTGAGCATATTCCCCAAACATAGGTGCCAATGCTAAGGAAAAGGTCATATGGGTTAGAGGGCAGAAGGAAGAAGTAGTAAACCAGTTCATTCAGAAACTCGGATATATTAAGTGGGACTGTATATATAACTGTCAAGTGGGAATAAATAAAACTGAAACTGCTTTTAAGAGCTTCATTAAAAATTATTTAGATTTGTGGTATTCTTGTTCTCCTCCTATAAAAATCAATCTTAAAAGCCAACCTATAAAGAAAAACATTAAGTGGTACACAGATAAACTTACCAATATGAGGGAAAATATGTTATCATTGTACCACATGTATAAAAATTCTCATAAAGATGGAACGGAGCAGAAAGATGATTTGTACAAAGCATATCTTGAATGTAAGAGAACCTACAGAACTAAGCTTAGAATGGCAAAAAGAACAGCATACAAAAGATACATTGAAGGGGCTCCTAATAAGTGCAAAGCTGCATGGAATGCTGTTGCACAAGAGCATTGCAGGAATGATGAACATCGCATAGCTCTTGACCCGGATAAAGTTAATCATTTTTTCATGGACTCTGTAAGTTATATTAGGAACAAAATTGAAACAACAACCACCAATGCAAGTGATCTACTTAAGCAACAACAACCTGCAAACAATACATTTACATGGAGGACAATCGCACCCACTTGGATTACAAAGGTAGTGGCAAAGTTCTCAAACTCCCAAGAGCATGGACTGCTCTTGGTTGTCCAATTACATAATTAAAAAAACAGTGCATATAATTAGTGAACCATTGGCCTTTCTGTTTAATAGGTGTCGAAAGTTTGGAGTCCATCCTACAACTCTAAAAATATCAAAAGTTATCCCAGTGTATAAAAAAGGGGACAAACATGATCTCAAAAATTACCAACCAGTTTCAATAGCTCCCATTTTTTTGAAAATACTTGAATCTCTTATTTATAACCAACTGAACCACTACTTTGAGTCGCATAACTTACTCTCTAATAGTCAATTTGGCTTCCGCAAGGGAAAAAATACCACCACTGCTGTTCTTTCAATTGTGAATGAAGTAATAACAACCTTTGAGAATAAAAATAAAGCCTCACTTCTTTTATGTGATTTAAGTAAGGCATTAGACTGGATTTCTCATGATATCTTAATTGCTAAACTCAAATTCTATGACATACAAGATTCTACATTGGCAGTAATTGAATCATACCTAAAAATTGGAAGCAGTTTGCCTATGTCAGCAACAGAGACGCACAGTTGCTAGAAGTTAAGACAGGAGTCCTACAAGGTTCTGTCCTTAGGCCCTTCTTTTTTATAACTGCAGTCAATGATTTACCTCATTGTATCCCCACTTTTGTTATTTGGTTATGCTGATGCCACAACTTTGTTTGCTCAGCACGAGAACATATCAGTTCTGCAAGATGACATGGAAGCAGCACTAAATTGGTTCTCACCCAATACACTGCTTTGCAATCCTTATAAAAACCAACAGATTACACTGGGATTGTCAAAAGAGGTATAGGTGAAAGCAGTTAAAATTCTAGGAATTCATGTAGACTTTAAGTTAATGTGGGAAACACACATCAACCACACCTGCGAAAAATTGTCTCGAGTTACGTATTTAATGTGGAAACTGAGGAGCCTGGTGACAAGAGAATATTTATGAGTTATTTATTTTGGACTCTTTCAGTCACAGATAGAGTATGGACTGCTGATATGGGGACTCTCTTCACATCACTGAACTTCTAAAAATTCAGAAGAAAGTGATAAGGCCAATGAGCAATTCTGGTAGATCAGAGCACTGCCGACCACTGTTCATTCAGCTGAAAATATTAACCGTTATTAATTTTTATATATACGCCTCAGAATTGTAAGCAAAAAATAATATAGCAGTTTTTGAAATGGGGGAAAACATGCACCACCATAATACCAGAGGCAAAACAAAATTAGACATACCTAGGCACAGGCTGACAAGAACAGCGAATTCCCATCTAATCAATAGTCTAAGAATATTTAATAAATTTCCATTTTCTTCTCGGTCGGATCACATAAGTAGCTTCAAGAGCAAGCTACTAAATTGGTTACTAATCAATCCTTTTTACAATGTAACAGAATTTATGAATATAAAATCAATCAACATTAATTTTTAAGGATTTCATTATGTGGTGTCACTGAATGTATTTATCTTATGTTATGGTGTATGTTATCATCTATGGGCGCTATTTGCAAAGCTCATTTAGCTTTAAGGTACTATTCACGGAAAATGTTATATGATATCCATTTAAATTGCCTATTCCACCTCAGGTGGTCAATGGTGAACAAAGAATCTGAAACTGTACTGCAAAGGTAAATGTTTTTTGTGTCTTGTCACGTCAAAAATTGTATGGGCCATTCTTCTTCACCAAGAGCACTGTCACTGGAAATTCCTACTTGTACATGTTGCAGCAATGGCTGATGCCTCAAATGAGATTGGACTCTCTGTTCATCTTTCAGCAGGATGGGGCTCCACCCCATTTTCATCGTGAAGTTCCTGGGTACCTGAAAACGGAGCAGTCACATCGATGGCTCGGCCATGCTACAGAAGGGGAAATCTGTTTCATGAAATGGCCCTCCCGATCACCAGATCTCACTCTGTGTGACTCTTTTGCATATGTACTACCTCTACCATATGATGTGGCAGAGCTCCGGGAGTGAATACGGGAAGTGACTGCCACAGTCAACGATGCCATGCTGGGATAGGTAAGGCAAGAATTTGATTACCGTATTGTCATCTACCTGATCACTCATGGTTCGCATATCAAATGTTTATAGAAAAAAATAAACTTTCAAAAAGTTTCTCTTCGAAATGCAGTATGTATGGCATCTGTACAATGTTTAAATAAATAATTGAAAGTGTTCCTTGATTTTATGTACACGCTGTACTTGAAGATACACTGTATGGCAGCACATTCAAGATAAGAGAATCAGGTGTAAACAATGGTTTACAACTGCGAAGAACACAATCTCAAAGAAATAAGTATTATGTCGTGGAAATAATGTCTGTCTGTCTGTTTAACAAACAGTAAGCAGAGACAGGAAAAATCCATTTTATTTTATGGTCAATTTCAGAGTTATTTTTGCTTATTTGTTGCTGTTTTCTGTCAACTCTGGTATTACTTTCTGCCAATTTTGATGGTATTTTTGAGGAGTTTGGTATCACTTTCCAATAGCTTATTTTTGAAGTATCAAACGGCTTATATCACTGTTCCAGCACTATGAAAACGAAAATATACCTCTTAACTACATTACATATGGCATCACAGAAGAAAAAGGAAATCATTTATATGTAATCCATTAAATGTAATCAATTAAAGAAACCATACACTGTCAAAAGGTTTTCAAATTAAAGTACTATTATAGCTTCAATGGTTTCTTTGAAACCTTTTACCACCAATTGATCAGTACTTCACAACAATGCAAAAATAGCAGTGTAAAGTGTAAATTTTTAACATGGGCAAGGAGAAGGCCACAAATGCAGTTAACCAATTCAGCTCATATTTGGCAGCCTGCTTCTGTACAACATAAAATGAAGATCAGTTTTGAGAACACCATCCCTACAGTTCATGATGTGAATTTGATTCAAAACTGACCAGATCGATATACAATTGAAAATGGAACACTTTTAATCATCATAGGTGGTGTCCAGAAGCAAACTTTTTTCCAAGGGATTTGCAAAAGAAACTATTACAACTGCCACTTATGTACCCGTAAAGTAAATGCTATTCAATGAAAGTACTGCTGATGCAACAATCAAGGCATCTGGCTGGGGAGCAGAGAACCTGTGTTCAATTCTGAAATGCAGTCTGCTGGATTTTTTGTCATCTTTCTTTTCCTTATTGAAATTAGTAACAAAAGGAGGGTTAATATGGCAGTTATTAAGGAATAATAACAAGGAGGTAAATAAATTTCTCAAACAACTTGGATTGGTGAAAAATTAAAATTCAAAGCCTCATATGAAAACAAATGTCACGAGGGACCACAGACAGCTTAATATGCTATGCTAGTTTACAATGAGCCGTGGTACAGAACTTTATTAGGAGGTTTCAAAACTGCAATGTACATCTGGAAATCCAGCAGGAATTTCACAACTATCCACATTCCACAACAATTCATAGCATAATTCATGATCAATTTTCAGCACCAATTTTTTAGGTGATGTTGCATGCGTGGTATGCATTAGAATTACACTGGAGATCCAAAGAAACTGGTACACCTGCCTAATATCATGTAGGGGCCCACAACCACGCAGAAGTGCTGCAACATGGCATGGCATGGACTTGACTGATGTCTGAAATAGTGCTAGAGGGAACTGACACCATGAATCCTGCAGGGCTGTCCATAAATCAGTAAGAACACAAGGGTGTGGAGACATCATCTGAACAGCACATTGCAAAGCATCCCAGATACACTCAATAATGTTCATGTCTGGTGAGTTTGGTAACCAGTGAAGTGTTTAAACTCAGAAGAGTGTTTCTGGAGCCACTCTGTAGAAATTCTGGATGTGTGGGGTGTCACATTGTCCTGCTGGAATTGGCCAAGTTCTTCAGAATGCACAATGGCCATGAATGGATACAGGTAATCTAGAAAGGATGGTTACATAAGAGTTACCTATTAGAGTCGTATATAGACATATCATGGGTCCTGTATCAGTCCAACTGCACACATCCCACACCATTACAGAGCCTCCACCAGCTTGAACAAGTCCCCTGCTGACAAGCAGTGTCCATGGACTCATGAGGCCAGCTCCATACTCATACACATCTATACACTTGATACAATTTGAAATGAGACTCATCCGACCAGGCAACATGTTTCCAGTCATCAACAGTCCAATGTCGGTGTTGACGGATCCAGACGAGGCATAAAGCTTTGTGTCATGCAGTCATCACGGGTACACGAGTGGGCCTCAGCTCCAAAAGTCCATACTGATGATGTATCGTTGAATGATTTGCATGCTGATACTTGTTGACAGCCCAGTACTGAAATGTACGGCAATCTGAGGAAAGGTTGCACTTCTGTCACATTGAACAATTCTCTTCAGTCGTCATTGGTCATTTTCTTGCAGAATCTTTTTCCAGCCACAGCGATGTCAGAGATCTAATGTTTTACCAGATTCCTGATATTCAAGGTACACTTGTGGAATGGTCAAATGGAAAAACCTCGCTTCATCACTACCTCAGAGATACTGTGTCCCATCGCTCATGCACCGACTATAGCAACATGTTCCAACTCATTTAAATCTTGATAATCTGCCATTGCAGCAGCAGTAACCTAGCTAACAACTGTGGCAGACACTTGTTATCTTATACAGGCATTGATGACCGCAGTGCCATATTCTGTCTGTTTACATCTCTCTGTATTTTAATACACATTCCTATACCAGTTTCCTTGGCACTTCAGTGTAATTCCCAAAAACGAAATATTTTTAAATGTAACCCAAGTCAGTTTTCTGCCAGATCTTCAGAATGAATGATGTAGTTGTGCAAAAGCTGCTTTCATTATATGTTCTTCGTGTCACAAGCATATTTGCTTCAAATGTTTATATGACAAGTACCACCCATGTAGATGTTCAAAGGTAAGTGAAGGCATGTAACAGTGAGTGAAAGAGCCTTTGTAGGGCAACCAGGATTAAAATTATAATTCTTTCTAATCCAAGTCATTAAAGAAATTTATTTCCCTACCTTGTTATTATTTTTCACTGATTACCTTTTCACTTTCCTATTCCTACTAGGTTCAATACAGCAAAAATACTAATGAAAAAACTGCAGAATGCATTTGGAAATTAAACATATGTTCTCTTCTCCTCAGCCACATGCCTTGATCACTACGTCAGTGGCAGTTCTTTTGAACAGTGTTTACCATAGGCATACCCAGTGTCTTTCTTCGATTCTACGAAATGGGCATATGCAGAGAAGCACCGCCACCCACACCCCACATGATGAAAACACCCAATTTTCAATTACCTATTGATTTCGTCAAATTTAAATCGATCAATTAGGAGTGGTTTCCTCAAATATAAGGATGGGGGAGCTTTTTGAGCCAAAATATCTCAGTCCTCTGTTTTAGGTTTATACAAGCACCCTGCCAAATATGACTCAAATTGGTTGGCCATTCCAAGACCTTCCCCTTGTGAGGACCAAATGTCTTCAGCACAACACCAGACATCTGACAATGTCCACATATCCTGCTTGCATGGGAAGTTGCTTCCCATCAAATTATAAAGGTATTGCTACCCCTTCAGAATATTTCACAACTGAGACCTGCCACCCTATGCACACATAAACTATTTGCTGTGTCAGCATGAACATAATTCATCGTCATCACACTAGAAATAAGAGCCCAGGACTGTGAATAAGACTAAATATACAGATCTGTCACCATAAGAGTTGTTAGCCTAATATGAAGGTGCAACATAGTGCCTTTCTCGGTTTTCTTCACCTCGCTCTGAAGCATTCGTTCCATTCATATTTAACAAAAGCTGGCTGGTTTTAGTATCAAAAATTTGTATTTCTCATAATAATGAAGCAGTCTTCAATTGTAACTTGGAATATAGGTACTGTTTCATCCACTGACATCAGAGTTCTCAATATTTTTGCGTAACAAACTGTACCAACAATGAGACAGTTTGGTGAGATCTGTAAAGTGGAGCATCAGTTAAATAGGATTTTTTTGCAGGACACAAACACAACATGAAATATAGCACATAGCACTTTAGCTAGCACGTAAATCAAATTTGCACCCAATTGTTCAGGTTCTTGAGACCGTACACAGCAGCGAACAGAGGGTGTCATGCTAACTGAAAGTACGAAGATTGCCTGGAAAATAATGTACCACATATTTTCTCAATCAGCAAAAATTGTATGAATGTGACAGTTAAGATATACATTATTTGAAGTTTCCAAATTGCACACACAAATATCCCATTTATTCTGACAGGTATCATACCTATAGCAATGTTTTGAAATGGTGGCTCTATATGATGTAAGCTACAAGCAGCGTGTCATCATTGAACTTCTCACAGCAAAGAATAGAACCTTTGAGAATATTCCCAATTGTTTGCATCCTGTTTATGGAGCATCTGCAATAGACAGAAGTTCTGTTAGTCACTGGGCAAAGAGAGTGAGGCCATTACGAGACATTGGTTCGGCAGAGCTCCAAGATTTGCTTCATTCAGGGAGCCCATTCGTGGCTTTCAAACTTGACCAGGCACAGCTTGCTGATGTGCTCATTCACAAAGACCAATGCAGAACAACTTGGCACTTGTCAATGAAGCTGTCACTCAGGAAGGAAACTAAATCTTCTCACTCTTTGATGTGATGCCAAGACACAGTACCAATATTTCTGAAGCAGATGTGAACACATTAACCAAACCCAAAAGGGGCTTCCAATGATTTTGTCACCATAATAACCAAGGTGAGTGACTGATTCTATATGATAACGCTCGGCCTCACACAAGTTTGAGGACTTCAGAACCATCATTAAACAGGGTTGGACAGTATCATCTCATCCATCCTACAGCCCTGACCTAGCGCACCTCCAACTTCCATTTGCTCGTCCCATTAAAGCATCACATTTGTAGATGACATTTTGAGGATGACAAAGATGTGATTCTTACAGTGGAGAAATGGCTTCAATACCAGAACAAGGAGTGGCACTGACAGGGTACACACACCCCTGTGTCTCGATGGAGGAAGGCCATAGAAAAGGGCAGCAATTGTGTGGAAGTATAGGGAATGTAGAATAAACAACATTCTTTCTGTTGTATATTTATCGTTGTGTTCAATAAATAATTACTGAAGGCAAACAAATGTAGTGCCTCACTTTTTGGGTAACCCTCACATTTATTTTAATAGTTATTCCATATTATTTTTACTACTTTGTGAATGAAGCTTGTGGTCAAAGCACGAATTGTTGGTAGTGAAATTTAGCAGTGAAAAAGAGAGGGATGGCTGTACTGAGCTGAGAAGACACATTACATTTCAATGATCTGTCACCCTGATGCTACTCATAAACATTTACCTCAAGTCAGTTACCTTCTTGTAGTTTCTCCATGTTAACAAACCTGCTATGCACTGCCACCATGTCTTGTCATGTGACTTTGTTTCCATTTGCAGAGGATTGAGGGCTGTAAGACAGCTCTCTAGTCTTCAAGCCACAAAATAACATAACTGCCTTTTAAACAACTCTTTTTTATTTTGTTACTCTTATGTGACATTCATATACATTGAGTAAACAGATCTCATTAATGAGAACAACATTTTCAAATTGAATCTCATAACAACACAGAAGAGAGTGACATTGCTCCTTAGCCTTGTTAAGCTTATTCTGGGTGTTGATATTGCAGACAGTGCCTCTTCCTCTCTGCCTTACAAAACACTGCCAAGCCACAACCCCAATAAGTAAATAACCCCTTCGTAGCAGGAGAAGATGTTCCATATCTGTCACACTTTGATGATGTCCTAAGCCGACAATTCTTTCGTCATTTCTGCAAATATTACACAGTGGGGAGTACTTTATATATTAACTAGCTAAAAAATATTTTTAAATGAACATCTTTATCTCATCATGAGGAAGAGATTTGACATGTTTTTATGGACAAATAACATGTCTTGCTGGGCTGGGATCTATGTTATGTTAAAAGATACCAGATGCCATGTTAATTTACATGTTCACAAAACTTAAGTGTCACATTCAGTGTTTTTCATATTTATACTTTTGTAATTTGAAAATATATTAAAACTTCCTGGCAGATTAAAACTGTGTGCCCGACCGAGACTCGAACTCGGGACCTTTGCCTTTCGCGGGCAAGTGCTCCTCCATCTGAGCTACCGAAGCACGACTCACGCCCGGTACTCACAGCTTTACTTCTGCCAGTATCTCGTCTCCTACCTTCCAAACTTTACAGAAGCTCTCATGCGAACCTTGCTGAACTAGCACTCCTGAAAGAAAGGATATTGCAGAGACATGGCATTGCCACAGCCTGGGGGAGGTTTCCAGAATGAGATATTCACTCTGCAGTGGAGTGTGCACTGATATGAAACTTCCTGGCAGATCAAAACTGTGTGCCCGACCGAGACTCGAACTCGAGACCTTTGCCTTTCGCAGGCAAGTGCTCTACCATCTGAGCTACCGAAGCACGAGATACTGGCAGAAGTAAAGCTATGAGTACTGGGCGTGAGTCATGCTTCGGTAGCTCAGATGGTAGAGCACTTGCCCGCGAAAGGCAAAGGTCCCGAGTTCGAGTCTCGGTCGGACACACAGTTTTAATCTGTCAGGAAGTTTCATATCAGCGCACACTCCGCTGCAGAGTGAATATCTCATTCTGAAAATATATAGTTTAAATGATGCACCATATTAAAGTCTCGCAAACACCCATTTTTACACAATAGTTGTGTAAAAGGCTCAGGAAATGTCACATCCGTGGCTAAAACTGTTATTGGAAAGTAGTTTCTTTGCAAGGTGCTACTCCAGTCTCCGTAAGCAAGAAATTACTATTACTTCATTTTACAAATGGACTCCCATTCAGTCTGTCACCTTGCTGCTGATACAACAATGGGCCAGTTCATGATGGACTAGGATAAATCATCACTGTAAAGACCTACCTACCAACCAAATAATGCCACAGGATCACTTGACTTTAGACACTGACTGCTATCAGAGCTGAAGAACATCTCTCTCTTATGTTCCAAACCGCCACCTATAGCAAACACTAAATGGCTCAGTTTCTTTACCTTGGCATTTTCCCTTCTGCTCCAAGATGGTTCTGGAACTACCTTCTGTTGTCCTCCTGACAATTCTCACAATGTAATCCCTATGAGCAAATAAACTGATACAGTTTCCTTTTCCCAACATGACTATGTATATTAATTACAAGTCCACATCACCAACCAATCCTGACGACACCCCCAAGTGGGTGTAAGAACTGGCATCTGAAGTGAGATGCCAAATTTGACCCACTTTCAGCTTAGAGGTGCCCCATACAAATTACTAAGCCGTGAACAGATGTAAGAATCCATCATGCAGGACAGTCCGGCTCCATGGTCCAGTGCAACAGACAAGTGCTTAGCACAGTAAGCCCAAGCTGCCCACTACAGTCTGCCCGGGCCTAATGCCACGCTGCCATTAGGCAAGGAAATTCAACCTCGTCTGCCTCCTCTATCGTGGTCGCACGAGGCCACATCATGATTATGATGTCCCGATGCCACCTCGACACCGGGCATCGCCACTGCATTGCTGCCCAATCAATTGTCAATGAACAATTTAATTGTAACAATCAAAATAATCAATTCCTGACAATATACTGTAATTGTATAGCTAAAAAATCCATTCACCAAGCAACGGTTGGTGTCTTCCTTTATCATCCCATCTGTTAAGTCTCCCCTGACCTTGCATTCTGGGTGACTTTTCAGAACCCCACCCCTTTCCCTAGACGTCTCAAGTTCCCTTCCCTTCACCCCTCTCCCTACCCGTTCAATCTTTATCCTGGAAGGAGGGGCCACTGGCTTCAAAAGCTTGCATAAGTAAAACCTTTCTCCTGCCATCACTTGGTGACTGGATTTTTTTATCTATCCAATTACTACATATTAAATGTGCAAGCTTCACTTGTAGGGGGAAATGCCTCTGGACCAATGCTGCCACTGACATCATCGAGGTCTGTGATCAAATTTTGTGTGTGTGTGTGTGTGTGTGTGTGTGTGTGTGTGTGTGTGTGTGTGTGTGTCTAGTTTAAAGCAATTCCCTCAACCACGTCACAGAGGCAACTAGTGATGGATCCAACATATTGCAAACACAGGTGGAGCAACTCCGTGTGAAAAATGATGATCTGCAAAGGCACCTTAGTGAGGCATTAGTAAATGTGATGCTGCGAAACAGCACTGTGCCTGGAGCTAGCCTAACTTCCCTATTTCTGTGTTCCCATAGGCGGTTCTAAACTAGGTGTAAACATTGACACAGTAGTACAAAATGTAATGGATACAGGGAAACTGTCGCCATCGACTGACGAAAAGTTTATAGGAGTACCAGCACGAAATTGCAAGGAGTGGCCCATGCTTATGTAGATTCAAGGAAGGGCTGAGAAATACCAAGGCATTTGACATCCTTGCAGAATGCGTTGAGGATATGTACAGAGATAAATACAGTCAGCTACTATCAGGACAATCTTTCCATCAAATATCAAAATTCTGGAGAGGATTTCAAGTGATTTTCTGACCGAATAAGAGTTGTGTGTTGTCGTACATATGTACTAACAGAAAGTAATGAAAGGAATGAGATACCACTCAGGAAATCAGAAACTTGCTTACAGATTCACTCATTCGCAGGATTGACACCACAGGCACGTGACAAGGTGAAGTACACTGAGTACACTAAGTTAGGCTACACAACTCACAAAGGAGGTGCAACAATTCGTCTAATCATCCACCGGGATAAAGCCCACTTGATATGCATTCGTTGCCAAAGTGCGCTACACTCGTTGCAAATGACAAAAAGTTACACGGCTCCTTAGTGTTTGGCACCAGCATGTGCTTGTTTTAGAAAAATCAGACACGAGAGAGAAAACTGTCCATCTCTACAGCACTGGTCAGCTAACCAAGTAGGTCAACGAGGTGCTCGAAGGAAAGTGAATACGCGAAATGTGAATGGGAGCAGTTCTGCCACTGCTCCTTGCTCCCCTTCTGCAAAGCCAATCCAGTAAGAGAGATTGGAATTGCTCAAGTTTGCAAGATAAATGAACAGCAGAACTTCTACCTTCCTCATCAATACAGGCATACAAATAAATGTTTTGTTTGTTAAATATACTCACTGTCAACTGTACCCCATTCTAGCTGACTTTGCAACTTCATCTGAAGAAAAGAAACAACTTCTGTCAAACTTCTTAATGTACTGTTGAGTGTTAATTAAGTAAATAAATTAGTGAAATCAAAGTGAACTAAGAAATTAGAATATAAATGGAAAACTTGGTTTAGTTTAGAGAGTTACATACTGGCATTCAGCGGGCAGAACAGAAGAAACAATGACCGTGGAGTCAGCGAGTTCCACATAAGCGGGCGCTGTCGATTCAGCCGTCAGGGCATCGCCCGACCGGCTCACGTGTTTCTAAGTTGTCGCATGAGCAAAGGCCCTCGCCTACATTCCAAGAGCCAATGACCGACGTTAAGAAGATTCTTCGAGAAGCCTTTCAACGTGACGGAAGAAGCAATGACCGGCTCACGTGTTTCTCAGTCATCACATGCGATCAGAGGCCCCCGCCTACATTCCAAGAGCCAATGACCGAGGTCAAGAAGATTCTTCGAGAAGCTTTTCAACGTGACAGAAGAGGCAATGGCCGTGAAGTCGTTCACCCCCAGTGAACTGAAGTGAATAAATACGCGAGACGCGGTGGGCCCGAGAGGAAGACAGATGAAGACAGACGGAGACGAAGACGAGAGACGAAGGGAGAAAAGAAGAGTAGCAGTAGTTTTCAGTCAGTTTCGGTGCTGAAGACCGTCATGCAAGAAGAGACTGCATCATGCACAGACGCACCAAGTCCGCCGCTGTAATGGAATAGCAAGCAGCAGCCGCGGCGCCAGAAGACAGAAGTTAAAAGGTATTGGAAGTCTGGTTTTTACATACCCGCGTGACTCGTGAGGACGGGAAGGAGACGGCCTCACATCAGTAGTTACCTGTGAGCTGGGATGAAGATCTGACAGCCGAAGACTGGCAAGCGGGAGTCCGTGGTTCGAGTTCGGGACACTGGCCTTCCACCGCCGCGCCGCTCCGCTGGTCGACGCACAACACACGCGGCCGCTTAGAGAAGAGAAACACTGGGACGCCACATTCAAGGTATCACCATCCGATGCACGACGTCGCTCGCAATAATTAAACGGGCCACCTCGCGCTGCGCGTCTCCGGTCAGCTGGGCGAGACGGCGACACGAGATACACACCGCTACGCGTAATCAGACGCCGCCGCCGCCGCCGCCGCCGCCGCCGCCGCCGCCGCCGCCGCTGTCGCAGCAGAAGGCTACGCAAACGACACGGCTGCTGCTCTCCGAACCAGAACGTCCCAGTAAGATACAGTTGTACGAAACTTTCAATAAAAGTTAACTTATGTAAGAATGCTGTTTCATTCGACCTCATACCCGAGCCAAGGAAGAACCCACCCTGCCCACATGTCAAGAGAGAAAAGTTAATTTATTTAATATTTTCACCCTGACAGAATGCTTTAGAATGCTCATCCTGACAATTGACAGCATCCAAAGAGAAAACCCAGTTACATTGAGTGACAGAACTGTCACATTTAGTAGCACAATTGTTACATTTGATGTCAGAAGCCGTTTCAGTTGTTACATTTGGTGTCAGAGAAAAAACCCTTGGCTCAATATGAGGTGTGAATGACAGTCGCTAAAGGTCCACAGTTAGTATTTTTTAATGTTTGAAAGGATAGAGGTTTGCAGAGCAGTCGTAATATTTTTTTTATTTAGAAGTGTATTTTCTCTCATGATTTTAAGAGTTTGTCGGAAATATTTAAACATCTTTTTCATTCAGTGTATTAAGATTGTGTAACTAATAGTTTGTAAAATGATGACACGAAATCGTACAAAGTCAGAGTCAGCACCACAAGCGGTTTCTACTGATGAAGCTATTCAGATCTTAGTTAATCAGATAGAACAGCTTAAAAATGATAATAATGCATTATTTAAGCAGTTGTGTGAGGTTAGGCAAACCAGTTCAATCCCTCCCACCCTAGATTCCTCAGCAGCAGCCTTGGTAACTCCTTTTTCAGGTAAACCTGGCGAGGACATAACAGCCTTTTTTGATGATTTAGTAGCAGCTGCAAAGTTAGGATCATGGTCAGATGAACAGCTCTTACAAATGACAAAGTTAAGATTGACAGGAGAGGCTAAAGCACACGTCTTATACAATGAAGAATTACGGAATGCTCCAACATTTGAGGAATTGCAGAAAGGATTACTTAAACGTTTTCAAAAACAGAACAGCTGTAGATTTTATAGGGAAAAATTACACACTATCACTCAGAGGCAAAACGAGTCATTAGAAAGCTTTGTAGATAGGATTAGAAAAGTTAATATTAACACCTATCAGTTGACAACTAGTGATGAAGCAAATAAAGTTATTTTACAAGAGGCAGAAGATAGAGCTCTGGATACATTTTTACGTGGGTTACCTCCTGAAACGTCCCGTCGTGTCAGGGCAGAGTTTCCTAAAAATTTAGCAGAAGCTGTATCTGTGGCGACAGCTTTTGAAGAAATTGACATTGCCACCAGATACAAGGAGAAGCGAAATATATTTTCAGCAGGAGTACGATGTTTTAGGTGCGATCGACACGGACATATAGCAAAAATCTGCAGACAACCTCAATGCACTAATTGTCAAAGAATAGGTCACACATTCAAGGAATGCCGGTCTAAGAAAGTTTTTGGAAATAGAAATCAGTTAAACTCAAACGGGAATGTCGGAGCCGCCGCCAGGCGTTCGCAATAAAATTTCATGCCATTAAGGCGAATGTGAAGGCGGAATGCTGGTTATCTGCTACCATACAGGATAAAGAGGCAAAGATACTGGTGGATACAGGCGCAAACGTATCAATAGTAAGTAATGAATGTATTGGAGAAAAGAAATATGACCCTCCAAGGTATAGATTGAGTGGAGTAGGAGGAGGTACAGTTAAGTCATTAGGATGTACATCATTGATTTTCTATATTCACGGTGTACAATTTCAAGAAGATGTAGAAGTGGTAACAAAGGTAACTGACGGGTACGACGCGATCCTAGGGTTGGATTTCCTGAATAAACATCACGCTAAAATCGACCTCAGACAGCAAACTGTAGAACTTAGCGGAATAGTGTTTCAGCTAGGTGACACCGCTGCAAGGGGCCCTCTGCCGCAAGATTTCCCTAACCGGAAGGCGAAATCAACTATACTGCGTGCAACGTCCTTGAAGGTTGATTCGCGGGATCAGATACCATCTGGCTCAGGAAAGCTTCTCTGGATGACCGTTGACCACAAAGTACCTACAGATACAGTGTGTCTAATAGAGCCTTTAGAGGAAAATGAGGAATTAGATGTATCACATTGTTTTGTACGCAGGAGTGTTGTACGGGTTCAAGACGTTAAGGGAGAAAAAAAAGTACCGGTACATATTGACAATTTCGGAGTGGAGGACAAAGAGTTGCATAAGGGAATATTAGTAGCTACAGTCAGTACTTTTGAAGAAGAAGATTTCATTTGGTCAGATATTAATGAAGGTCAGAAACCAGACGCTTATAAAACCGCATTACGCCAGAAGATTGAGCATTTGAAAGGAAAGGATAGAGACACAATAGAAGCAGTTTTAGTTGAGTTCCAAGATTTATTTAATGCAGAAGGTCCATTGCCAGCAACAGACATCACACAGCATAGGATCCCAACAGGAAATAGCCCCCCAGTTTATAGGAAGCCTTATAGAGTTGCGCATCACTTACAGCCAGTACTGGATGAATTTATAGAACAGCATCTAAAAGATGGAATTATAGAATACTCTGATTCTCCTTATAATTCAAATATCGTAATTATTCCAAAGAAGTCTCCCGACGGTACGAAACGATATAGATTTTGTTGTGACTACAGACACCTTAACAAACAAACTATCTCAGATGTTTATCCTCTTCCAAACATTACAGATATCATTGACAGTTTAGGTAACAGTAAATACTTTTCAACAATCGATCTACGTAGCGGATATCATCAATTGGAAGTTGCTCCTGAAGATAGGCATAAAACAGCATTTTCTACCCCTGGAGGCCACTGGCAATTTAAAAGAATGCCTTTCGGTTTGAAAAATGCACCAGCAACTTTTCAAAGACTACTCGATGGAGTATTGCGAGGACTCAAAACTCAGCAATGTTGTGTATATCTAGACGATATTATTGTATTCTCCAGAGACATTAATGAACATGCTGTGCGTCTGCGTAATGTTTTTCAGAGACTTAGAAAAGCTAAATTAACATTAAATATGGAAAAATGTAGTTTTGCATTGACAGAGGTTACATACCTAGGGCATGTCATTAGTGAAAAAGGAATTAAAACAGATCCTCGATTAATTTCGGCAGTTAAGGACTTCCCAACACCACAACGCGTTAAGGAAGTACAAAGTTTCATTGGTCTCGCATCGTATTACCGAAAATATGTTCAAAATTTTGCTGAAATTGCCCGACCCTTAACCCAATTATTGAAAAAGGGTGCAAAATTTCATTGGTCTGAAGATTGTGAATCTGCATTTCAAACCCTTAAAGATAAGTTAACACACAGTCCTGTATTAGCCTACCCAGATTACAATAAAGAATTTATTTTATCCTGTGACGCAAGTGGTCATTCAGTAGGAGTTGTTTTGAGTCAGAATATTAATGGCACGGAACACCCCATAGCCTATGCTTCGAGACAACTAACAACGGCAGAAAGAAATTATTCCACAACGGAGAAAGAATTGTTAAGTGTTATTTATGGTATCAAATACTTTAAATGCTACTTGTATGGTAGAAAATTCAAGGTCATTACAGACCACGCAGCATTAAAATGGTTGCTTGGATTAAAGGATCCATCTAGTCGTCTTACCCGTTGGGCCCTATGTCTTTCCGAAATGGATTTCGAAGTTATCCATAAACCAGGCAAAAAACACACGAATGCAGATTTCCTAAGTCGGAAAATAGCACTTTTGGAAGCAACAGGCCGAGATACTGAGGACTGGAGAAAGGCACAAGATGAGGATACAGAATGTAAAAAATACGCAACTCAAAAACAATTTTGCTTTGAAGATGGTGTATTATGCCGTAAAACAAAACTTGGACCGCGAATTGTTGTTCCCCAACACCTTAGACAAGAAATAATGGCAGAGGCCCACGATCATATCCTTGCAGGACACGGTGGACAGCGGACAACCGAAAGACGAGTAGCAGAACGATTTTGGTGGCAAACCAGAAAGCAGGATGTTGCGCAGTACGTTCGTAATTGCATTGCGTGCGCACAATGAGCTGAACTTTCTCGTTCAAAAATACCCTTACAGAGGCTCCCCGAGGCTTCATGTCCATTTCAAATCTGCGGAGTCGATCTCTACGGGCCATTTCATAAAACACCTGCTGGTAATAAGTATGTCCTTACAATTATAGATCACTTTTCACGCTATCTAGCTATGGTGAGTCTCCCAGATCAGCAAGCAAATACAGTTGCCCAAGCTTTAGTTAACAACTGGATACTTAAATTTGGAGTACCTGAAGCTATTATCACAGATCAGGGATCTAATTTTATGTCTGAATTAATGAAACAGCTATGCCACTTACTAAAAATACGCAAATTACGCACAACTCCGTTACACCCTCAGTGCAACGGGCGCACAGAAAGAGTTCATCGGACAACTGGCAAGATGCTTAGTTATTATATTAACGAACAACATTCTAATTGGGATACGTATTTACCAATAATCGTGTCGGTATACAACGCCAAAACGCATGAAGCAACTGGCATGTCACCTTATGAAGTGGTCTATGGGAAAAAAATGCCGTCCCCTTTTGATGTAATCAGGCAGAAAAACGGAAAAGTCGGAGAAACAGTAAGAGATTTCAGTTGAATGATGAAGGAGGTATGGAAAAAGGTTCAAAAATCTAATACAAAGGCTTTGGAACGACAGGAAAGATTAGGTAATACCCAAGCTAAATATCCAAATTACAAAATCGGTCAGTGGGTTATGCTTTCAACTCCTTACATAGCTAAAGGAAAAACGAAGAAATTTGTAACAAACTACAGAGGTCCTTATCAAATTATTGAGATCACGTCACCAGTCAACGTTAAATTGCAACTGCCCACCCGAACTACCATTGTCCATGCAAGTCGTTTAAAACCTTTTAAGGGCGCTCCAGATGTAATTCCTTCAACAGTAGTGTCTGCTTTTCCTAAGGGTGGAGGAAGTTCCCGTAAAGGAAAAAGAGTGGCCACGCCAGCACAACATACAGACATGGCACCATACAATCTTCGTTCAAGGGTGCGAATGTCCTAGTTGAATCTTAGTAGACTATGGACAGTATACATATGTAAATAATTAATAAATTATAATGGTTTATTTAAAAAAAAGTTGAACATAGAAAAACGTAGATCTTGTAGTTAACAATGTATTCCTTCTGTTCTTTGTTTTTGTTTTTACTAGGTTTGTAGGTTCATAACCATGTTGTTTGCTTTTTTCAGAAAACGCCATGCAAGCATTTCCTACATAAAACCTATCCTACCTCAATTACTCCCTTGATAGTTCCCTTCTGAAGTCATTAGATATGTCATAAACTCACAGCAAGGCAAAATTGATGCCAATGTTATGATGCAACATGTCTTAAAATTAAAAGGTGAACACAAAACTAAAATTATAATGCTAGGAACGGGTATATCTGGAACCTTTGTGTTGGTGTTTCTGCTTTGTACAGTTTCCTGTTATTTAAGACGAAAAAATAAGCCAAATAATAATATACCACTTCATCAAATCCCTGTTAACTGGATACCACACTCTTAACTGGTGTACTTCAGCAGTTACTTTTGAGCATTAGTGTATTAATTTTGTTTATTGTACTTCATTCTTTACTAAACAGTCTCTTGTTAACATAAACAATACTGTAGAATAGATATTCTTGCATTAGTATAGGGTAGATTAAACAGCTGTTGCTATGTAATTTTCTAAGTGCAAAATCTGTTTTTAGTTTATACATTGTCATCAAGATTTGTTACACTTATTACAACCATTTATGTAAGAACTATGTGATTCATGACCGTACAGTGCTTTTGTAAAGTGATAAAGTATTTTCCACGTACTTAATGTGAAGCGTGTGCAATCTTCTAAGTCGAGAGTTTTCAGTGCTTGTGCTTTTTCCGTGTGAAGAGTGGAGGAATGTTGAGTGGTAAATTCGAGGGCGAATTTCTCCGAAGGGTGGAGGAATGTTGAGTGTTAATTAAGTAAATAAATTAGTGAAATCAAAGTGAACTAAGAAATTAGAATATAAATGGAAAACTTGGTTTAGTTTAGAGAGTTACATACTGGCATTCAGCGGGCAGAACAGAAGAAACAATGACCGTGGAGTCAGCGAGTTCCACATAAGCGGGCGCTGTCGATTCAGCCGTCAGGGCATCGCCCGACCGGCTCACGTGTTTCTAAGTTGTCGCATGAGCAAAGGCCCTCGCCTACATTCCAAGAGCCAATGACCGACGTTAAGAAGATTCTTCGAGAAGCCTTTCAACGTGACGGAAGAAGCAATGACCGGCTCACGTGTTTCTCAGTCGTCACATGCGATCAGAGGCCCCCGCCTACATTCCAAGAGCCAATGACCGAGGTCAAGAAGATTCTTCGAGAAGCTTTTCAACGTGACAGAAGAGGCAATGGCCGTGAAGTCGTTCACCCCCAGTGAACTGAAGTGAATAAATACGCGAGACGCGGTGGGCCCGAGAGGAAGACAGATGAAGACAGACGGAGACGAAGACGAGAGACGAAGGGAGAAAAGAAGAGTAGCAGTAGTTTTCAGTCAGTTTCGGTGCTGAAGACCGTCATGCAAGAAGAGACTGCATCATGCACAGACGCACCAAGTCCGCCGCTGTAATGGAATAGCAAGCAGCAGCCGCGGCGCCAGAAGACAGAAGTTTAATGGTATTGGAAGTCTGGTTTTTACATACCCGGGTGACTCGTGAGGACGGGAAGGAGACGGCCTCACATCAGTAGTTACCTGTGAGCTGGGATGAAGACCTGACAGCCGAAGACTGGCAAGCGGGAGTCCGTGGTTCGAGTTTGGGACACTGGCCTTCCACCGCCGCGCCGCTCCGCTGGTCGACGCACAACACACGCGGCCGCTTAGAGAAGAGAAACACTGGGACGCCACATTCAAGGTATCACCATCCGATGCACGACGTCGCTCGCAATAATTAAACGGGCCACCTCGCGCTGCGCGTCTCCGGTCAGCTGGGCGAGACGGCGACACGAGATACACACCGCTACGCGTAATCAGACGCCGCCGCCGCCGCCGCCGCCGCCGCCGTCGCAGCAGAAGGCTACGCAAACGACACGGCTGCCGCTCTCCGAACCAGAACGTCCCAGTAAGATACAGTTGTACGAAACTTTCAATAAAAGTTAACTTATGTAAGAATGATGTTTCATTCGACCTCATACCCGAGCCAAGGAAGAACCCACCCTGCCCACATGTCAAGAGAGAAAAGTTAATTTATTTAATATTTTCACCCTGACAGAATGCTTTAGAATGCTCATCCTGACAATTGACAGCATCCAAAGAGAAAACCCAGTTACATTGAGTGGCAGAACTGTCACATTTAGTAGCACAATTGTTACAGTACCACAAGATTCCTACATATGATACCAAGCCAATAGCCTGGAAACCATATTGCATATCTTATCACTTGCAGCCTGCAGTAGACAAAAATGCCTCAGATTTACTAAAAGCTGGAGTAATTAAACCTTCTTTCAGTTCCTGGTTGTCAGATGCAGTGTGTACATAAAGTCCGGGAACACTTTCAATCATTATTTATTGCAAAAGAACTAAACATTGTACAGGTCTCATACATATTGCACTTTGAAGAGAGACTGTGAAAGTTTTTGTTTTTTACAAACATTTGATATGTGAACCATGAGAGACCCAGCACATGTCAGTATGGTTAATTGATACCTTGCCATACCCATCCTAGCATGGCATCGTCGACTGTGGCAGTCGCTTCCCGTATTCTCTCCCGGACTTCTGCTGTATCACGTGGTAGAGGTGGTACATACATCAGATCTTTAATGTGTTCCCACAGAAAAGACTCACATGGAGTGAGGTCTGGTGATCAGGAAGGCCATTTCATGAAACAGCTGTCCCCTTGTGCAGCACGGCCAATCCACCAATGCAGTAGCTCCGTGTTCAGGTACCCACAAACTTCAAGATGGAAATGGGGTGGAGCCCCATTCTGCTGAAACATGTCCAAGTAGGAATACCCAGTGATGGTGCTTTCAACAAAGAAGAATGGCCTGTAGAGTTTTCGACGTGACAAGGCAAAAAAAATATTTACCTTTGGGGAATCACGCTCAAATTCAATGCATTTGTGTGGATGCTTTGAATCCCATATTCAACATTTATGCCTGTTCACTTTCCCATTTGTCAAACTACAACATACCTCAACTCACCATGCTTGTGACTAGCACCAACTATCGGCAAATTACCAAAATACGCTGTGGCAGTTGTAATGCTATTGTAAATATAATACTGCCATTAATCTGTATATTTTAAATTTTTTGTTCGGTAATAATTTTGAAAAATTAAGTAAATACTATAACGAGAGTAAGCTTTTGTTAAGTGCAGTTTATCTGTTAAAAATAACCTCTTTGATGTAGGTGGAATAAATGTATTAAAACATATTTTGTAAGTAATTATGTAATATTTCAAGTACAACTGTAACAGGCAAAGTACTTTACTTAGAAGTATATCACAGTATGAACCATCCTTCTTCAATCAGTGGAATATAAGTGTTAAGTGTACCTTTGTGTTTAACCATAATTTAGCAATTTCATTTACCTCAGTAGGGTCCTTACCTAAACGAATTTATTCCGAGTATTCTGATGTTTATTGAAGCTTGAATAATAGTAAATTACTGGCAATAGTATTGTTTTGGTAGTAAATTCTGAAAATCATTGTTAAATACTAAAGTTTGCACATATCGGTTTAAGAACCACCGCTTTGCGTGACCATGAGGATAAGTTTTCAATAGCATTTTTGAAAGTAAGATAACATAATTGTTTAACTGCAACAATCTTAACAGAATTTGTTCGTGTTGCTTCTCCATGTCAAAGAAAGCCAGACAAATATTGGTGTTAGTTAAATGTTAACAAATAAAAGTCCTAAAGAAATGAAATCTAGTCGTGTTAAATAATAGTTTTGGTCATATGAATAATAGCTATAAGTTTAATATTTTTTTGTATCCTTGTTGAAACATGTGTGTGATTTCTTTAAATAATTACTGAAGTATAGTGGTAAATTCCATAAGTAACAGAAAGTGGGATTAATAGTACTTACTGCCAAATGACCCAAGTAAATGGAAATTAAGTGGTTGTCTTTCAGTTACATAGTAAGTGAAAGCAGTTATTTATTCAGTGTCGAAAATTGACTTCATCTTTTTGTGTGGACACTGGGCTGGCGGCCGCTTTATTAAGCGAAACAGTTTATTGTTATAACAGGCTTTGTCTGATAAAAGGTTTCCAAAAGTAATTATTCTCACTGCTTTTCCCACAAACTGTATGATTCAGAGAAAAATAGTTCGATAATTTACCATTAGGTTGAACACGGTTAAAATCAGTCTCCGAGAGTCGATGGTTTGGAGTGTGCCTGTCACTACTTACTACACAGTTCTGACATTCCGAATCGCGGATCTTCCATCTTTACAGTGGTAGAACTTAAACGTTCTGGTACCGTATTGACGAGAACGCGAAAGAACCGTTGCACGGTACACATGAAAAGAGAACTTTCATGGTTTCTCTTCAAAATGACATACGTATGATATCTGTACAATGTTTTGTTCTTGTGCAGGGTGTATACGCAGACAAGGAAAAAAAATTCCCGGATTTTTCACGGATAAAAATACACTTCCTCCATGTTATTTGATAGTATATTTTCCCTTATCAATCCTTTGAATGGTTATGGTTTTATACATGGGCATAGAATTTCCTGGCACAATAGAAAACGAAACTCAGGGAAAAAGACAAGATTTGGAAATATCTTTCATGTGCAGCAACATGCATGCTGCGTATTTTCGTATTGCAAAAGTATACATTGGAATTCCACCAAACACCATATGTTACTTCCCAAATCACTGAAATCAAGATTGCGATGCGCTTTTGTAAGCCAGTCATAGCTCATGTCACGTGATCTCGCCAGCCGATATTCAGAGCATAGGACACGTGATGTAGTCAGCCAGCAGCAACATCACTGTTAAGTAGCACGAACGCACAAACAGGGAAAGTTAATAGTTTAAATTAATATATATGGTGTTGCTACAAGAAAAGCAAAGCTGTCACATAATATTGGTCTCTAAGGTTAATATGCTGCAAGAGAAGTTAAGCTTTCGCATATAATGTTGATCTTCTTTGTGTGTGTTGCACTTTGAGATACATCACACAAATGTGCCAGTAAAATTTACAATAATGAGATAAATGTCTGATCTTCAGGGTTCCAAATTCTTCTAAATGACTCATCATCAAAGAGTTGATTTTTAAATGAGTCAAACGCTCTTTAATTTAATAAATTCATGGCACATTCTTGCACATAGTTCAACTTAAATTGAAGGATATTTACTTTCAAACCACTAGTCGCAATATTTTCCCGCGACCTGTCAGAAATAGGTTTGTTTCAGCAGTTGCCAGACAGCGCAAATAACAGGCGACACAGCTATCATAACATAGGAAGCCCGTATGTGGGTACGTGTTAAACACTGAAAGATCATACATTATGTCATAAAAGAAACAAGACATTAGAAGATACTCCATGAGCATCGGAATTTCGTGAACCATATTAAAATGTGCACATTTAAAGTGCACACTCATATGTCCAGATTTCCAATGAAGTAGACCTCAACCTGATATTAAGCTTTTCAGTGTGGCTTTCGCGATGTAAATTTTCTTGGAGCACCAGTATTGTACTATATCATATTTGGTTCTTAATTATGGCATAATGCCATATGTGCTGGGGGGGGGGGGGGGGGGGGGGGGGGGGGGGAAATGCAGCGAACAGTTGAAACCAGCCAGCACTGTGGAATTAAACATCTCGTTTCAAATACATTGACTGCCACTGCAGAAAAGGTTAATAAAAGCCAAATTTCTTTATCAAACAGACAAAAATAACTTCATTGTTCCACAAGGTGATTAATGCTTGACTGTCAGAAAGGTAGAAATAAAATAAAATCTGAAACTAATGCCATATTTTAGCCTTCCATAATTATGTGAATGTATTTTAATTCACTTGATAGCTCCCGGCCACAGACATCCGTTTTGTTTTGATTTGACGTGAGAGTACATGAAGGGGAAACAGCAAAATCACTAAATGTAGACACGGATCACGTGGAGACTACCCACTACAACTCTACTCTGACTGCTCTGCGCATCAGCCCCAGATCTACGATATTTGCGTACCGGATCAATACTAAAAAAATCGAATTTTCAAAAATATGTTCATCTTGTAGCGCATATCTTTCTGAAAAGTCTGAAGCATAAAACATGTGTGTTCGAGGAAATGTAAGACATATTATTTGGTCTTAAGTATGCCAAAGTGCAGTGCCATGCCTCTTGACAAATCATTCTTCTAACACATGTCACTGTATTTCACTCTGTGGAATTGAAACGTGTATATTTTGTAATGGATGCCATCAAACTATATTCAGGACAGTGGAAATTGAAATGTCCTGTGGGGCCTCGCCTGTTCCCAGTCAACCAGTTTGACAGCCTGCCCCTTTTCAAAAAACAAAATCTCACAATTAATAGCGGATGGGATTTTTTGTAATCAGGAGAACAAGAACTCTTCAGAAAATCTGAACTATTTATTGCCTATTGGCTAATAACTTGCTGTTTTGTGTGACATAAAATTAAATATAGGATACATAAAACCAATAAAGACAAGAGATAATCAAGAAATGACGCATTTCTTCATTCCTTAGCTCCTAGCATTTTTTCTCTCTAATCTCACTACAGCTTTACATGGTGTGCTTTCCTTTCTGGGAAAGGATCCGCAGTATTACCTCATCAAAGTTCGTGAAACGTTTTGCTACATGAAAAATCAAAATGTCATTATCTAATACTCAAAAAGCTGCTAACAGAAATAATACCCAAGACTGGTGTGGTTTCTCGATCTGATTACATCTATTTTGTCGCTGTCTGCTAGATGAAACAAAATAGGCCTTTCTAATATGTCAGCAGTTTTGTAACACACACCAAATAAACAAGACTGTTTTGGCACCATTGACCATTTTTATAACACTACAGAATATAATTCATGAAGTACCAATATCAAATGCCTATTAGGCCTACTACAAACAAAAAAACTTAATGTTAGGAAATAATTTCACTTTCATTCATATGCACCAGTTTCTCAAGCATGAGACCGAAAAGTAGTATTACGAAATTTTTATATAAATTTGGGATCATCTTATTCTCCCATAATTTGTCCCCGTTTCTTCTCCTTCCTCGTTCCACAAACAATCTTGTCACCACCAATTCTGTAGCTATTCATGCCATTGTCAAAATTTGTTCGCTGATTAACTTCACTAACCCTGCCAGAATCACACGTTAGGTTATCCCACAATTATTTTCCGGTTAGGCGTTTTACGTTTTTGTGCAACACGTTTTCCATGTTACTTCCAGAATAGAACTTAAGTGGCTGCTAGACGAGAACTGTGCTACTGGTCCTTACTAGTGTAGCGATATGGCCAAAAATTTTCTGTCAAAATTTCATTTCCTTTGATACATAGTGAAGATAATACATAATCTTTCTCACCTGTTATTCCTGACAGTTGTTTATTTCCACTCTGGTAGTCTGAATCTATGGATTTCGCTAGTAATTATAACAACACTGATCTTTCACAAACCCAATCAACCACATAATCAGACAGCAATTGGCATTCATCCGTTTGGCTTTAGTCCGCTCAGATCGTATAGCCCTGTCCCATCTACGGGAAGTTTATTTCTAGATGCGATGAGACATCACATACACTATGCATGCATTCAAAAATCTACTTATGATTCAGTCATAAATAAACTTAAAATGTGTTCAAAAATGTTCAAAATCCAATAGGGATGCGTTTCAAAATCATATGAATAATCAATAGACAAACATGCGCTGCATGCTAGGCGCTTTGCGATACAAGTTTTTTTCCTCAAGAATATGAATTTGGCACCCTCTTTTCCCGGTAGCATCTAGCTGCTTGATGCGACTGCTTGCACAGCCAACATCCACATTCCTGTAGCCAGAATTAGGAGAATCTACTACTCAAAAGCAACTCAACTGCGCATGCGCATGAGCCCGCTCGTAACTGCTAAAACGAATCTAATGTAAACAGTTGTGACTTCACGCTCATCGGAGGCAATTTGTTGTTATGAAGCATTTCATAGTCTTCCTAAAGCCTTTGACACATTTTGCATTTGGCAGACACTTGCACGAGCACTGTGTGTCGTCGTTGTATATGGCACATTTCCTTTGCAATTTAAGTAATTTTCGTTCTTTTTCTCTCGTTTATCTTTTATTGTCAAAGAATTATTCTGCAGTAGTGGGGTACAGTAATATCCTTTGTTAGAGTATCGGTTCTTACCAGTCAAAATTACAAAAAATTAACTGAAAACAATGAAAAATACCTAGAATTCTAAAAAAAAACCGGTTGTCCCGGGTCGTATACACCTTTTTTATGTACGCTCGTTACAGTGGTAGTCCCCAACAAAACCAGTTACAGAGGAAAAGCTTGCAGCATTTTTTGCAAGGATTGATGATATTTTCAATCATCTTGTCAAATGCAAATTCTTCACCATGCTCCAGCTACTATCAGATTCATGTAGCTATTAAAGATGGGGAAAAAGACAACTTTTGTTGTACCCTGTGGGCATTATGAATATCAAAGAAAGACCTTCCCCCACCACCTCCCCCCCAAACACCTGCCTCTCCCCCCTCCACAAAATTTTAACATTTTGCTGATTTACTTTTAGGAGGTTTAAAGCCAACCATGTGACTAGTATACCTGGATAACACAGTTGTCTTTTCAAATTCAGTGAGAGAACATGCAAAGTAACTAAAAAACATACTAACCCATTTTAGTGATGCTAATATAAATTTGAAATTCAAAAACTGCGATTTTGCACTATCATAATTGCACTATCCATGCCATATAATTTTAGCAGATGGTCAAGACCAGAACCACAATTAAAAAATGCAGTGAATGATTTTCCAGCACCGAGGAACATTAAAGAATTGCAACTGATTTCTCAGGTTAATAAATTACTATCGCCGTTTTGTGGAGAACTATCCGGTCACCACAAAATGGCTTGCAAAATTACTAACGAAGGGAGTTGCTCCTGTCTGGACAATGGATAGCAGGAGGGCCATGCTAAAACTGAAAGACATTCTTAACAAGTGCACCTGTTTTGGGTTATCGGCATTTTGCTCTACCTTTAATCTTTTTGTGTGATGCTAGCAATGTCTCAGCTGGTTGTATTTTGAGTCAGATACAAAATGGTGAAGAAAAACCAATTGGTTATGCTTCACGTCAGCTGTAGCAGCTGTGCAAAATTACACCACCACACAAAATGAACTTCTGATTCTTGTTTATGGCACCCATTACTGTCAGTGTTACCTATAGGCATGACAGTTCACAGTAATTGCAGATCGTGTTGCTTTACAGTGCCTTTTGAGTTTAAAGGATCCCAGCAGTGGACTTGTTAGATTGGCCTTAAAACTCTGTGAATATGACTACATAACCAGACTTAAGCCTGGAAAGTTAAATCAGAATCCAGGCGCCTTGAGTACAAAAATTAAGATCCTGCAAGTAGATGATGTGCTTACTGAGGAATTAAAGAAGGCACAAGAATCCCGAGACTACTGGCAAGTATATACTGCGACAAAGTCATGAGTGTATACAGACACATCATAATGGGGAAAGTGCCACAAATAAATTAGGATATTATGTTCAAAATTGTCTTTTTGCAGATAGTGCAAGAACAAAAACCAAATGTACCTCTTCAAACTATATCTGAGGTAGCTGGACCTTTCAAAGTCTTAGCACTCTATATTGCAGGACCATTTGCCTTAACAGTAAAAAGTAACATACATTTTATCTGTCGCTGACCGTTTCTCTCATCATCTTATTGTGTGACCCACTGCAGACATGGCCGCTGAGATGGTTGTGAGAGCACTGGTAACTTATTTTGCACTATAATCTAGAAGTCCAGAGGCCATTATAGCAGACTGAGGGACAAACGTTATGGCCAATCTTATCATACAGTTATCTTGACTGTTTAAAATAAAGAAGTTCAGAGCTATGTCATTTCATTCTAAGAGTAATGGCAGGGTTGAACACATTCATAAAACAGTACCTAGAATCTTATCTTATAACATGATTAGCTTCCTTTCAGACTGGGATTGTCTATTACCATATGTGATTACCGTCATACAACACCAGAATACATGAAACCACAGTGTCGATTCCCTTTGAGGTTGTTTATCACCACAAAATCCATTCATGTTTCAAGACTTATAAGCTGTCACCCGAAATGAATTCCAACAAAGTGAAGTACCTGGCTAAAAGATTAACATTTATTTTGAAGAGAATTCAGCAGAACATGCAGCTGAACATGGAGACAGCTCCATAGTTGAAAGGATGCTAGGATGCTGATATACCCATTAGGAGATCATGGGATGTTATGACAAACTGTCATGAAATTGGGCAGAACTAAGAAATTTACATGACCATGCACTAGACCATTACAGATTGTTCAGCAGAACAATGCAGCTGAACATGGAGACAGCTCCATAGTTGAAAGGATGCTACGATGCTGATATACCCATTAGGAGATCATGGGATGTTATGACAAACTGCCATGAAATTGGGCAGAACTAAGAAATTTACATGACTGTACTTCACATTGCCTGTCAACGTTGAATTACAAATCAGAAGATTATAGCTCAGTTTGATCGCTTGACCAAGTATAAAGATATACCTATAGCATCTACTGTAGTGGATCCAGCAAATATCAGAAATGTTTAGAACAGATTTTGGTATAATTTACATTCTGTTACCCCATCAATTTACAGTCTAGGGATTATGCTGTACCCTGTTTACATAGAAAACATCAACCCAGTCACATATGTAGTCTGATACCCATATCACCATACTTTTGATAATAAACATTGGTGCAGTATTAAGTCGAATTGTTTTTATAAATCAGGAAATATTCCATCTACCTTATTCCCTCAATCTTTGTCTTTGAGGATGGTATGTGGAGTAAAACAAATAAATAAATACAAAAAAGTGTAGGGGGTGTTGTGTGATGGAGGTTTTCAGAATTCGTGCTTGTTGGTTTGGAGGAGGTCATTCTGCTTGAAATAACTGTAAATATTTGTAGAGGTGTTATACCTCAACAGCATCTGAGTGTTGGTCCATAGGTTCAAGCGATTGCCACAGTATATCTCTTTTTTATTTTTAAAACCAGTTTTAATATAATATTTTAGTTTCCTTTAATACCTGTAGTATTTTTAATTTTCTTATTTGCTACAAAGGCTACACTTGTATTTACTTCCACTCTTTTCATCTGTAATAAAACATACGGCCTGATTTTAATTCCATTTGGTCTGGATTTTTTTCAACGCTTCTATAACCTTTCTACATATTATTTGGTCTTCATTAGCTCCTCTTGCAACTCCACTAACCTAGATCGTGATCCCAGAGTTCTGCAGTTTATTGTCACTGTTTCAGAAGTTGTAGAAACATTTGTGTTTCTAAGGCCCAAGTGATCAAATGCAGAAGTAGCTGTATGTGCCCTGTGGTCTGAGGCTATTGCCCGAGTTTCCTAAGTACAATTTTATATATTCAGCATTACCCATTCTGTATAAGAGTACAACTCTTGATTCTTTAGATACTTTGGAAAGTTGAGGCGAAATTGACGTAAGATAGCACTTATACTGTGCATGCTTTCAGTGATGTCATAGCATAACGCTCAAATCTTAACGACTTTTTTTCCATTTATGGACTTCTTTTTTACTTTCTGCTCTGTTGTGGTTAATATAAAATTAGTACCAGACCTAAAATTTTGACAGAGTTAAGTCTCTTCTTGGAAAGTTTTGTGTTGAAACTTCAATGCAAGCGAGAAAAAGTTTATTTTCTACCAGTTATAAATTTTCTCTAGATTATTTATTAATGTACCATAAACCTTGTTATAATGTTGTATTTTTTATCTTATCTTGTGTCCTGTCTTACATTTGTAACTTATTTTACATTTATACTCCTCTACTTCATTGTGTGCAGTAGTCTGTTACAATATCTTACTTATTGATAGTAGTAGTTCCTTTTACCCTATTACTAATTGTTTCACCTCTCCATTCATTTGTTATTTCAAAATAACTTCTTTCTTTTATAATCCCATGTTAAGGGTTTCAGAGTCTTACATGCTTACAGATTTGTTTTGTTACATTACTGATTAACAGAAAATTACTTCTGAAATGTTCACTTTCTATACAGAATGATTCATATTTTGTGTACATGGTTTGAGTTACACTAAAACAAACAGAGTAGTGTCAGAAATTTGACCCCATGTTACTTCTACAGTAACTGAAAAAAGGTCGATGAAATATCTCATTTATAAAATTTACTCTGTGAGCTATTGATTGATACTGTTTTTGGAGATAGCAATATTATGTAGATCAAAATATGGAGTGACATATGTACCAGGCACATCAATGCTGCCCCTAATGCATTGTGTGCGTGCTGTGGTGCCAGTGATGAAAATGAAGTAGTGAGGCATGCTACTATTGAGAAATAGCATCTCATATGAAATGGCAGTCAATTAGATACATTGTCATGATGGTTTTTCACTCTAGTAGGCAACCTGATAAGAAAACTATGAATAATTATGCTGGAAAAATCAAAATGGTTATTATACAGGGTGTTACAAAAAGGTACGGCCAAACTTTCAGGAAATATTCCTCACACACAAAAGAAGAAAATATGTTATGTGGACATGTGTCCGGAAACGCTTAATTTCCATGTTAGAGCTCATTTTATTACTTCTCTTCAAATCACATTAATCATGGAATGGAAACACACAGCAACAGAACGTACCAGCGTGACTTCAAACACTGTGTTACAGGAAATGTTCAAAATGTCCTCCATTAGCGTGAAAGCGAGGCGACACAGAACTGTCTGATATTGCAGTCAATATTTGTTGATAATGTCTGCTCTTGGCACTTATGTGAGTCTGTATTTGGGGTTACAAAATCAAGTCTCTTTAGCAAGCAAGCTTAGATTCAAATTATTACTATCAGCTAGTTGCATTGATCAGTGGTTGCCACCTAAGTTGATCATTAACAGATACTAGGTGGTCAATTCACATTTCAAAATGAATTGATATCGTTGATTGGCATAGCACATATACAATGAATTAATTAATTCCTTCGAATGACACAGGCTTCAGTTAACGCAGCATGATGTTTTGTCTGTTGAAAATTATTTCCTTTAATATTAATATGGAATACTACTACATCATCATCATCATCTTTATTGTTATTCTTATTGTCCAGGGATAAGCCATACTTGGTTCACTTCTTGTGATGCTTGGTTCAAAATCGTAGGACACTACAGTTTTTCCTTAACTTAGTTTTTAATAACACAGTTTTTTTTTAATATGATTCACTACTATGAATGGACACACTTGTTTTTGGGCATGATGCAGTATGAAACTGACCAACTGAGCTATATACAAAATGACAATTTCAGGGCCTACCCTCCAAATAAATTTCTTGGCCAACCACTGTCTCATCTGTCCATAGTCCTTTAACTGTTGTTGTTGAGTACTGTCTTCATGTTCTGCTGGTCACCAGGTACTTTTGACGAGTTTAAGCACAGGTTGTGGGTTTTCCTTGAGCGCTATTGATGAGTTAACTTAAGCCATCCTGCTGCCCCCTGACCACTAATGACAAGTATAAATGTGCAACTTCACAGGCAGCTGTGTACTGTTCATGAATTTAAGTGCACAATAGAGCTTTGAACCTATTTTTTAGCAGTTTCTCACAGTTCTGGCTACTAAGTTGGTAGTAGTAGTAGTACTGTGTCTACTACGATATTATTTCACTGCATTCAATTTTACTTCATCTTACTGTTCATCAAGATTAGAATAAAAATGTTTGGGATTACGGAAATGTCCAATTCCACCCGTATGCTTTGACCAATGACGTCACCAATATGGCGGACA
The DNA here is from genome assembly GCF_021461385.2 of Schistocerca piceifrons. NCBI lineage: Eukaryota > Metazoa > Arthropoda > Insecta > Orthoptera > Acrididae > Schistocerca > Schistocerca piceifrons. The sequence continues at coordinate 1,120,796,101 of NC_060139.1, read as the reverse complement.
CGACCATTCACAATGTCTCCAATATGGCGCCTATGAGGTCATTGTGTAAACACGATTACAAAATCCATAAATATAATCAAACTCACGGGACCAGTGCGGGAAATTGGGGGTTTTTGGGTGGGGACAAACTAAACAGACACACACACACACACACACACACACACACACACACACACACACGACAACATAAAACCAATCAAAATTTCCCCAATTCCACTACATTCACAATATTCACAGGAATCTGTCACTTCCCTTCATCTACATAGCTCAACCACAATTACCGATACCACAAAAGAAAAATTGACATCTAGAAAAATTGCAACACTGCGACTACACATACCATCAAAAATAGGAATCGGACACTTCACTTGACCTATATAGGTCAACAGCAGCTCACAATACCAAAACACGTAGCTATAACGAGTCATTGGAATTGGACACTTCCCTTGACCTATATAACTCAAATACAACTGGCAATACCAAAAAAATTGAAATAAAGTACTTCCCATAAGATACATAAATCAACTACAAGTGCTGATAACAAAACACCAACCACCAACACATGCAGTAAATAACACTGACCCAACAATACACAAATACCCCACCAATCATCATAACATGCAAACAATAGATCCAAAAAAATGGCTACTTACCACAAAAAAGTTCCAGCGCTACACACTAGGTCAGCAACCCCAATCCCCCCACCTCCACCAAACAAACAAACAAAAACACATCCAAAACAAACCAGCCCCCCCCCCTCCCTCAACCTTAACCCAATTTAACTTAGAAGACATATCCATACCAAACAAAAGAAGCCACAAATTAAATTAAATGACTTACCACTCAACAAACAGCAAATGACACCACAATAACATAAACACAACCATTCTTAACTCACTGAAACCAATTTCTGTTCTTCTATAACAGTCATGACCGATAAATGCATGCTTCAAGCAGTGATAACCAAATGAACCCAATACACCACATAATACACGGACCATACACACACCACTTGAGGACACCTCCAACTGCAACAAGACGACAGCTACAAACACAACACACTCATAAACTAAACTCCGCACCGTCATGACGTCACACACCACATCATGCTTACGTCACGGATCAAAGCCGACGGGTTGGATTGGATGCCTCTGTTGATCCAAATGTTTTTATCTTCAGCCCTTCTATTGAATATGCTGTTATTGTTATTCCCTTCTATTGAGGATGAAATTATGAAGATATGAAGCATGACAGTGGGGATGAATTATTCGATGTTGATACAAGTGGTAACTCCTCCACAGATTCTGACCATGACAGTCTTGAAGTCATGTACCTCAACAAGTGTAACATGTAGTCTTGTGTGAACAAGATGTAATTGATAGTCTGTCCGAGGAAGAAAGGGTGGTGACAAATTTGACTAGAAAAAAAATCATTTTAGTCCACTTAATCACGCATTTGAAGACTTGTCCTTAGGACACAGCAATCAGCCAGGGAATGATCCAAGCTCTCTGTCATTCTTCATGTTATTTTTCAGAGAAGATACTGTACTGACTAATACGCAAACAGGGGGTTTGGAGTCCCTCGATGTCTCTTTTACACGTGTGAAGTGCACAGGAGTGAAAGTACCGCATACACTGCATCAGACAGACAAAAATTATAAATGATCCTCTGTTTATGGTATTGAAATATTCATAAATCAATAAAGATATTTCATACACTTGGATTTACATTTCTTTGAAGATTTTATTGCACAATTGGGCATAAAACAGATCATTTTCTTTCATTTCATGAACTGATGGTTTTAAAGTTTCCTTGAGGTGTATGAGTCTCAGCTTTATCTTTAATAATTGTAGAAGCTGAAGAAATTAATTAAAATTTCTATCACAGCCATGACTTGAACCTTTTTTCAACTTTATTCAATTGACTGTATACATACAAATAGAGCACATTAATAAGAAATGACACATTATATTTAGTTTCAGATTTTCTTTTTAAAAATTTCTCCTTTATTACATTTTTGTTGACTATCTTTTCAGTGTTGGGAGTTCATTTTGGTTTTACATTTAGGATATTTTTCCATGTGTGTGTGTTTTTGTAATGCTTTCAGTCTTTTTATGAAGTTTTTGAGTTAGGTTTGTTGACTTCTTTCCTCATTGATGATTAATGGCAGCAAATAAACAGTTTTATGTTACTAGTGTAGGTCGGCTCAGTGACAGAGAGCTGTGACATCTCTCCCCCGCCCCCCTGCCCGCACATCTAGTACAGAAAAGGCTGCTCCAGGTACCCCATCCCCACCGCACCTCAAGGTGGCACTCTGGAGCCAGTTGACTGTGGCCAACAAAGCTTCCAGCTGCATTTGGACTGTGACTAACTCCTCCTGCATCCGCACACAACAGACACAGTCCCTATCCATCTAGCTAATATGTGATTTACTATAAGAAACTTAAGGAAACCTACTGCCACACTAGGTTAACAACTACACTCTAGGTGGCAGAAAGGACACTCAACAATGAAAAACAATAAATATTTATGGTAGAAGCTAGATCTGGTGCTTATTTTGCTGCTAGGGCTATCAAGTGGATACTACAGGAAAAAACAGTGACCTACAGTATACTGCTAGGGGCTATATAGTGAATGTTATTTATAAATGTTAAACAGTAACTAGCGGTAAACTACACCTACTGGTTATCCCTCGCATTTACAGTGTAAACAAACGTTTACGTACACGCTAAAATGACCTAAACTATAAAAACGGCTACATTCAATGTATCGAGTCGAAATGACACAAATAAACGTAAATACTGAGTATTGTACACTGACAGATGCAGGTACAAAACAAAACCTTTAGCTAACAATAAGAGTTCAGAATGAAAAGCACAAATACGAGTTCTACTTTATAGGAACACATAGGCTCACAGTACACGATCACTAATGCCCACAACAAGCTAAGGAAAATAAGCAGACGGCGAGGAGAGTATTAGATTTCTGCTAACTAAACGGTATGTAACAATGGCTCAGAAGTTTTATTGTAACATTGATTTACTCAGACATTTTAGTGTAACACCAATTTACCACGTATTTTACGTCTACTTAACTGTTAACGCTAGTCAAACGTATGCAAGTGGCGTTAGAGTTCACCGTCAGTATCACTTTTCCTAATAAAACGTATAAAAACTGCTACCTTCAATGTAACAAGCCTAAATGACACTAATAAGCCTGAATACTAAGCATCCAACACTAACTTAAACTGATTAACCCTCGTATTTATAATGTAAACAAACGTTCACGTACACGCGAAAAATGACCTAATAAAATGTATAAAAACTGCTATGTTCAATGTATTGAGTCTAAATGACACTAATAAACGTAAATACTGAGTACTGTGCACTACTTAATTGATGATCCCGCACATTTAACAATGTAATTTAAGAATGTAAACAAACGTTTGCGTACACGCGAAGCTGTCCTTCGCTTTTCCTATTCAAACGCAAATAAAACCTGAAACCTTCAATTTATCAAGTCTATTTCACACTAATGCACGCAAATACTATAGAAAATACAGAAAAAACTGTTAATTACATATCTCGTAACACTCACTGAAAAAGACGTAAAATTCTGCTGTTGGCCACACGAGCGACAAGATCCACGCTGGTTTTGAATGCATCTGCTGGTTCTGCGATACTGTCACCCTTCGTGTACTGTGTAGTCAGAAGCAACCTCGTGGTGTTGTGGAAATTTGTGTGTGATATTCTCCAGGTAATTTATAAGCGTTTATAAACTGCAAACAAGAATAAGTGAAGAAATGTGTTTCGGAAATAAATTAACATGGTACTTAATTTCTATCACAGTAACAGTTGAGTTTGATGAGTGTACTAGTTCGCGAATATCTTGTGATGACTCTGCTGTTTGAGGCTGCTGTCTTTTTTATGTTTTAATTTTTAATGGGTACATAAGGATGAGATTTTATTCTGTATTTAATTGTGATCACATCACCTATAGTGTACTTGGTGACGGTGTGTGAATGTTGTAATTTTTCAGGTTATGTTCGTAACAACTAAATACCTGAGTTGTTAGTGCTTGTTTTTGGCCTGACCGTTAAAATCGCTACGTGTATCTTCGTAAAAGAAACGGCTGAGTGTGTGACGTGCTGTCAGGAGCAGTTTGTCTACGAAGTAATCTCCTCATATACTTCGTGGCTAACGAGAAAAGGCAGACAGTGAAATTCAAAGGTTGTCCATGTTAGTACGGTTATTTTGACTTACTTAGCAGTAATAATGATTGTGATGATAATTTTCTGTCATGTGATGTAGACATAAAGCGGCTCCAGATCTTAGGGCTAACGTAAGCATTTTTTAAAGTGCCCACAGTTACATCATTTCATGGTTTGAGTATGTTCGCATGAAAGGAAATGCTGCAATTCTGTTGCATTTTGTTAGTTTTCACCGTGCTTTGATTATTCGTGTCGTTAGTATTCGTGTAATCATATGTAAATACCAGTTTGTTGTAGTGTGTGGGTTTTAATGGAGTTCTGTATAAGAGTACTGCAACATCATTTACGAACTGGCAAGATACAAGGTACAGATTAACTATAATCTGCCTAACGTAAAGCATTACATGTCATCAGATCTCAATAGATCATTCATCATATTTACAGTTAGTATGAAGTCGTTTCAGTAAATCAGTTTTGTTAGAAAATGCTAACCAATGTTTAATCTTGATGGTAATCAAGAATGAGAATTTCCACAATGCAATGTGCACTGTACAGTGCAGGTATTGGTTTCCTTTAATAGCAGGTAAAGATTCTAAAATGATGACGCTTCCTGTAAATTGGGCATACATCCGTGAATGAATACAGATGAAGTAAGTTTCAAGGTAATGCCTACGTTGAAAATGCATATTCACTGATAAACAATCCGTAAATCCGGATTTTCTTCATGTCCCTATCACACTGAAATTAACACAATGAACCAAGTATAGAATGAAATATTTGATGTTATTAAGTAATATCGCTGCAATCTATTGACTGCTGTGATTGTTTGTAATGCTGAAGTTAATGCATGCACACAAAATTACACATCTTCCATAATTGTCACAACAGGATGGTATCCATGAGCCAGTGTTACAAAGAAGCAGTAGCAAATTTAAATGCTCAGTTTCAATTGCGTGTTATTTTATGATTGTTCTCACTCATCATGACCTGCAAAATGTGAATGAGTTTATATCAATGAACACACTTTTCCTCAGCCACTTTGCATCTGTTTCGTGTGTAATCACCCATTTACTGCACGCAATATATGAGTGACAATACTGCCTTTGAGCTATACCTCATGGTAAAAACAGAAACTGAGTGGGCCAAAAACTTTTCTTATCTGATTGCTTTTTCTTTTCAGACTGTAGAACTGAAGCGATGGACCAGGAGCCAACTAAGTGGATAAAAAAAGATGAAACTGATGAAGTACAAACTGAGTTACACTTCATAGTAAGTGGCTTACTTGTATTTCTTAACAGGGTTTCATTAATTTCTGTGTGCAGTGTGATGCGTGAATACATACAATTGATGTCATACAGCTGGAAACATGAATAATTCGGCACAGTGCATTGAAATAAGCCTTGTATTAAACCTCACATAGAATTGAGCAAGAGTTTCAATTTAATGGTTAGTAAACATGCAAAACTTTTTTAATGCACAACCCAATTATACCGATAAACTGGTTGCCGTAAAGTGGGTATATTCTGCTCTGATACACTTCTTTTGAGTGACAACCTTAACGTGCAACTTAAGAATGATTATGACTGTAGTGAACCTTAGCAGTGCCATTAAATTTATAAATGGTATGGCTGCAGTTAATGCATTATTGCAGTGTATCGTTGTATGGAATGAGAATTGTAATTTATTTACTGATAATGTAAAATAAATTATTTATAAATAATTTTGAAGTGACACTTGCATGGTCACTAATCTGAGAAGTACATTTTGTTTACTTTGAATATGTGAACCATATGTAAGTAGAACTCTCAGCAGTAAAGTAAAATTTCAGGCAAATATCACATGGAAGCATAAATTGTTACACAGCAGAATGAATTTGTATGTTGGCAGCAAAGTTTTGATGAAGCCATGGGGTTACACATTAAATATTGACAGGTTTGTTCATAACCACTTTCTGCATTTGCTGCACATTGTTACTCATATTGTTTGTGAAACTGTCACAATGTTACAGTTACTGGTGTAAATAATCTTACATATACATGTCACTTGAAATCTGACGTAGTGCAACTGGTTGTAGGGTATTCACCTATCAGCAGCAAACAAATTCACTTGGTGCCACTAGTATTATTATCCTGCAAATGAGAATTGAGCAAACTGACACAATCACGCAAACTACTTGTGAACTATCTGTGCTGAAAAAAATCTGCTTCAACATACATCTTGAGTGCAACTGCAGAAGTACTGGGATAGCATTAATGCAGCATTTGCATTTGAATATATGCGAGTACTTCATTATAGATTATACAAACTATGTGAACAGCTTGCAATTCATTTGACAAGCATTATCACAACAGTAATCCTAAACAATCACTGTGAGGAAATGATAGGAAAATAAATATACTAAATTTTATTAAATACAGTAAAAGAGTGGTTAGACCCAACACAGTTCAGGCTTTGGCTTTGAACCCTGATGTAATGATGGTTTGGCATTCAGGATGATATGTATGCACAAGACACATCATGTAAATGAAAAGCAGTTTGAAGATCCATTGACTTTGGACCTAAACTGGAGAACTATTCAAAGGCTACAAGGTTAAAATGTGGTTCTAGACCCACTCCCCTCTTGTAACATTGGTTGTAGTGGGAGTCTGATTCATAGTGCATCTCAAGGCTTAGCCTATGTTCAAAAGTGGCAGTGTGGCTGTGAGCTGACAAAGTCTAGAAATGTGAAAGCCAAGTAAAGGATATGGTAACAAATTGATCAGTAGCACAGCCTAATGTTAACCAAAACATCCAAATGGTGCCCATAATGTAACTTTTTACCTACAAGAAGTCTTCTCATACTCTGTGTGCTGTGTTAGTTGATGAACTGAACTTCCCTATGACCTTAACATTGTATCAGTTGAAAGCCACTTTCTTTGCCAAATTAATTAAATGTTAATTTTTAATTGGTGTATATTTTGGGCATGAGCACATGCTGGAAAGTAATGACACAAAATTTCTATTCGGAAATTATTGAAGCATTTTAATTAAAACAAACTTAATATTTAACATATTTATTCTTCATATTTCTATATTTATTTCTAACATAGTCACCGTGGCACTGAACACCTTTCTCCCAGTGAGACACCAGGTTGTTGGTGTCGTCACTGTAGAATGCTTGACTTCGTTGGCAGACCCACAGCCTCACCTACGCTTACACTAATTCATCACTATCAAAGTTGAGTCCCTGAAGGTGTTCTTTAAGTTTTGCAAACAGTTGAAAATTCATTGGCGCAAACCGGGTCAGTATGGAGGATGATCAATAATAATGAATCAAAGGTGTCAGACTGTTGCAGGTGCAAAAAAAAAAAGTTGTGTATGGTCTGGCATTGTCATGCTGAAGGAGAGGGTGCTCCACATGTGGATGAACTATTTGAATTGGTGCTCTGTTGTCTGAGGATTTTCTCACATGCTGACACAGTTAAATAACACACACACACACACACACACACACACACACACACCCTGCAGTTCAGAACTGTTCATCAGGAGGGTGCTGCATACTGTGTCAGCAAAGTGGTAACATCAACAGTGTCATATGCATGACAACTGATATTAAGAACAGAATCAAAATTTTGGAGGCATTATTTTCTGGCACACTCTTGTAATAAATTGATGCATTTTACAGTTGCCTCAAATGTTGCAGAATGGTTCCCTTGGCATTGTCCAGCATCCACTTGGAAGTCATAATACTAAATCCATATACACAGCAGCCAAAACATTATGATCACTGATCTACTGTCAGTATAAACTCATCCAGGCAATAGCATCTCACCTTGTCTTCTAGCCAGACACACACACGTTGCATGGAGTATCAGTGAGCATCTTGTCTTGTTGTAAAATAGGAAATGCGCACAATCTGAGTTTGACCAAGAGCAGATTTTGATGGCCTGAAGGCTTGGTATGAACGTTTTGGAAGCTGCACAGCTTGCCAGGTGTTGAAGTAGTACTATGCCAGTTGTCTTCAACACATGGCAAAACAAAGGTGAGACCATGGCCAGAAGTTATGGGGTTGGGCAAGTACTCCTCATCACAGATGGTAGACATCATAGGCTAGGCAGACTGGTAAAACAAGACAGGCAACAAACTGTGGTGTAACTAACATCAGACATTAATGCTGGGCAGAGTACAATTGTGTCTGAATGCACAATGCTCCAAACACTCCTAATGATGAGTCTGTGCCGCTGATGACCCACGCCATGACATCGACAGCAACTGAAATAGGTATGTAACTATTGGCGCTGGATGTTGGCACAATGGCCGAGCACTGTGTGGTCTGATGAATCCCAATACCTTCATCGTGCCTTTGGGAGGGTGCATTTCCGTCACCCACAAGGGGAACAGCCTCTTGACTCCTGTACTGTAGGGGCCTCCATTATACTCTGGGAAACATCCACGTGGGCACCCATGGGTCCAGTGGAGCTTGTGTGAGGCACTGTGTCACAAAAGAAGTATTGTAAACTGGTTGCAAAGCACATCCACCCCTTCTATTGTTGTTGTGCTCTTCAGTGGCAAGACTGGATTGATGCAGCTCTCCATGCCACTCTATCCAGTGCAAGCTTCTTCATCCCCGAGTAACTACTGCAACCCACATCCTCCTGAATCTGTTTAGTGTATTCATGTCTTGGTCTCCCTCTGATTTTCACCCTCCACCCTTCCCTCCAATACTAAATCGATGATCCCTTGATGGCTCAGAACCTGTCCTACCAACCAGTCCCTTCTTCTATAGGGTGGCGCAACGAAATGTGTTACCATTTTGTTTTTGAATATAAACTTTATTGTCAATACAATCCAAAAGGAACATATGCTATAATGAAGAGCCGTCCATGGAGATTTGTTCTAACTCAGTACATGCTCAATATGCCCACCATTTTGTTTCCCAACTTTCTTCAAAAGAACGCTGAAGTTAATGAGTACCCTACAGCACATGTCTTCCCTAATTTCACTGAAAGCTTAAAGAATAAGTCTTCTGAGCTCCATTAAATCACGTGGACATTTCAGGAAATTTTTTTCCTTTAGGTACCCCCAAAGAAAAGAGTCACATGGATTGAGGTCTGGACTATTGGGGGGCCAATTTTGTCCATCATTGAAGCAACCTGGAAACCTGAGTGAAATGATCCGCATGTCGAAATGCTTGTGTAAAAACTCCAACACAGTGTTTGCAGTATGTGGCCTTGCTCCATCTTGCATGAATCACTGTGTGTTGAAGGGCAAGGCAGTAGCAAGAAGCTGTGGAATGAATCTATTGTGAAGCATGCTCAAATAACGTTCGCTGTTCATTTTCTTCAAAGAAAAAGGGTCCAGTAAGTCCGTGACTGGAAATTGCTGCCCACGCTGTAATCCTCAGAGCATAATGTCATTCATGAAGCACTTGTGGGTTTTCAGTGGCCCAAAAGTGTACATTTTGTTTGTTAACCACACCATCTAAATGAAAATGCGCCTCATCTGAAAACCAAACGTTGTTGAGAGTTTCTTCCCTATCCTCCACCCACTGAGCAAACAGTAGTCTCTGCTGCTTGTGTTCTTCAGTGAGCTTCTGTGCACAGGTCATCTTGTATGGGTACATGTGGAGGCCACTTTTAAGAATGCATTGAATGGAGCGACTGGGTAATCCCAGTTGCACTGCTGCCTTTCTGCACAATTTCCTGGGACTTCTCTGTACAGCAACTCGTACTGCTTAAATATTCTCTGGTGAACAAACAGGCTTAGGCCGAGGTCGCTTCGATTCCAATACTGTTCCTTCCTGTACAAATTTATCGTACAACCCATGAATGGTCTTCTTGCAAGGGACCCATCGTGTGTTAAACTGTTGTCGAAAACGCCCCTGAGTCACAACAAGGCTTTTCGTTTCATGAAAAAGTAACACAATTGCCGATCGTTGCTGTGTTGTCAGTCTTCCACTGTCAGTCAATGCTGGTTACTAGTCTCCTAGTGGCAGTATCATGAATTACATGTCATTTCGTAACTCATTTGTTTTTCCAAGCTCTGCTGGTACTGCTGTAGAGATCCCAGCGGAGTATCTAATGTGTGGTGTAAATTGTAAAAGAAACAATTGGTAACACATTTTGTATGCCACCCAATAGTTAAGTTGTGCCACAAATTCCTCTTCTTCCCAATTCTATTCAGTATCTCCTCATTAGTCACATAATCTACCCATCTAATCTTCAGCATTCTTCTGTAGCACCACATTTCGAAAGCTTCTGTTCTCTTCTTGTCTAAACTATTTATCGTCCATGTTTCACTTGCATACATGGTTACACTCAATGCAAATACTTTCTGAAAAGACTTCCTGACACTTAAATGTATGCTCAATGTGAACAAATTTCTCCTCTTCAGAAATGCTGTCCTTGGCACTGCCAGACTACATTTTATATTCTCTCTACTTCAACCTTCGTCAGTTATTTTGCTCCCCAAATAGCAGAACTTATCTATTACCTTAATTGTCTTATTTCATAATGTAAATCTGTCATCATCACCCAATTTAATTCGACTACATTCCATTATTCTTGTTTTGCTTTTGTTGATGTTCGTCTTATATCCCTCTTTGAATGTGCTATCCATTCTGTTCAACTGATCTTCCAGGCCCTTTACTGTCGCTGATGGAATTAAAATGTCATTGGCTAACCTCAAAGTTTTTATTTCTCCTCCCTGGATTTTAATTCCTACTCAAATTTTTCATTTGTTCCCTTTATTGCTTGCTCAATATGCAGACTGAGCGACACCAGGGATAGGCTAAAACCCTGTCTCACTCCCTTCCCAACCACTGCTTCCCTTTTGCTCCTCCCCTTTTATAACTGCCATCTGGTTTCTGTACAAATTGTAAATAGCCTTTCACTCCTTGCATTTGACGACTGCCACCTTCAGAATTGAAAGAGAGTATGCCAGTCAACATTGTCGAATGCTTCTTTAAGTTTACAAATACTAGAAATGTAGGTTTGCCTTTCCTTCATCTATCATCTAAGATAAATCATAGGGTCGGTATTGCCTCACGTGTTCCAACGTTTCTACGGAATCGAAACTAATCTTCCCTGAGGTCAGCACCTACCAGTTTTTCCATTCGACTGTACAGAATTCATGTTAGTATTCTACAGCCATGACTTATTAAACTGATAGATAGGTAATTTTCATGCCGTTCAACATTTGCTTTCTTTGGAATTGCAATTATTATATTCTTCTTGAAGTCTGGAGGTATTTTGCCTGTCTCACACATTTTTCTGACCAGATGGCAGAGTTTTTTCAAGGCTGGCTGTCCCAAGGCTATCAGTAGTTTTAATGGAGGTTGCCTCATCCCAGGGCCTTGTTTCAACTTATGTCCTTCAGCACTGTCAAATTCTTCACGCAATATCGTATCTCCCATTTCATCCTCATCTACGTTCTCTTCCATTTTCAAAATATTGCCCGCAAGTGCATCGCCCTTGTATAGACCCTCTATAGGTCTCTTCAGTATTCCAGTAGGCACTGTTTGTCTTGCCCCTAGTATGCCTCTACATCCTTAAATTTGTCCTGTTACCATCCCTGCTGAGCCATTTTGCACTTCCTGTCGATCTCATTTTTGAGATGTTTGTATTCCTTTCAGCCTGCTTCATTTACCGCATTTTTATATTTTCACCATTCATCTATTAAATTCAGTATCTCCTCTGTTACCCAAGGATTTCTACTAGCCTCGTCTTTTTACCTACTTGATCCTCTGCTACTTTCACTAGTAATCTCTCAAAGCTACCCTTTCTCTTCTGCTGTATCTCTTACCCATGTCCTTGTCAATGGTTCCCTAGTGCTTTCTGAAACACTCTACAATCTCTGATCCTTTCACTTTATCCAGATCCCATCTCTAACAATTCCTACCTTTTTGCAGTTCTTTCAGGTCTGGATAGATATCTGCTTATTACACATTACAACCTTCTCCAAATGTCGGCGGTATCTTTCAGTCAGCAGACAAGATTGGCCTGTATGCTTTTGTGCTGCATGTGTCCCTTCATGCTTCCACTTCACTATCTCATCAGAAACAGTGGATGTAGGAATGTTCTGGAGTGTGGAAAGCTCACATACAGACATGTGACACCAATGACACCCTATCACCTGACCACATTCAAAGTCAATGAGCTCCACGGAGCGCCCCATTTTGCTCTCTCACGATGTATAATGACTACTGAGGTCTCTGATATGGAGTAGGTGGCAGCACAATGCACCAAATATGAAAAAGTAAGTTTTTGGGGGTGGCCCGAAGCTGTGCAAAATTCTACCAGACGGCTTCCTCTTTCATTCCTTACCCACATTCCATATTCACCTCCTCCTTTTCCTTCTCTTCCTTTTCCTACTATTGAATTCCAATCTCCTATGTCTATTAAATTTTCGTCTTCCTTCGTTATCTGAATAATTTCTTTTATCTCATCATACATTTCTTTAATCTCTTCATCATCTGGGGACCTAGTTGGCATATGAACTTGTACTACTGTGGCAGGTGTGGGCTTTGTGTATATCGTGGCTGCAGTACTGCATTCACTATGCTGTTCATAGTAGCTTACCCACACTCCTGTTTTTTATTCATTTTTAAACCTACTCCTCCATTACCCCTATATGAGTTTGTATTTATAATCCTGTATTCATCTGACCAGAAGTCTTTTTCCTCATGCCATCAAACTTAACCAATTCCCACCATATTTATCTTTACACTATCCATTTCCCTTTTTAAATTTTCTAACCTGCCTCCCTGATTAAAGGGTCTGACATTCCATGTTCCAATTTGTAGAACATAAGTTTTCTGTCTCCTGATAATGATGTCATCCTGGAGATCTGAATGGGGGACTATTTGACTTCCGGAATGTTTTACCCAAGAGGACACCATCATCATTTAATGGACAGTAAATTTGCATCCCCTCGTGAAAAATTACGGCTATAGTTTCCCCTTGCTTTCATCCGTTTACAGTACCAGCACAGCAAGGCTGTTTTGGTTAATGTTACAAGACCAGATCAGTCATTCATCCTGACTGTCGCCCCTGCAACTACTGAAAAGACTGCTGCCCCTCTTAAGGGACCACATGTTTGTCTGGCCCCACAACAGATACCCCTCCGTTGGGGTTGCACCTATGGAACGACTATCTGTATTGCTGAGGCACGCAAGCCTCGCTACCAGTGCCACGGTCCATGGTTCATGTTAGGTCCACTCCTTCGTGACGATCATGTTTCCCATTGAGTAAACGTTTAAGTGTCAGGAAGTCTTTTCTGAAAGTATTTGCATTGAGTGTGTTATTTTTCATGAAAACAATGCACCATTTCACAAGGCCATGAGTGTGATCAAGTGGTTTCAGGAACACAGTGGTGAGTTCCAATTGATGTGTTGGCCACCCAACTCGCCAGCCCTCAACCTGGTTGAACAGATCTGGGATGTGATTTAACATAACGTCAGAGATCATCTCCCCTTCCAGAATTTATGGGAATGAAGTGGCCTGATTGTATAAATATGGTTCCAACTTCCTCCAGTGATCTATGAAGGCCTCATTGCTTCTGTGCCACTATGTCTCCCTACTGTTGTCTGTGCCAGAGGTGTACATACCAGCTTTTAGATGAGTGATGATAATCTTGGGCTGATCAGCCTATGGCAGTTACCATTATTGAAAGAAGGTTGTATTATTGTAATGATTGTGATGGTATAATGATACTGCCACATAAAGTTCGGCTAAACAGTACATGCTGCCCACGAGCCCTGCATGACTCACCCTCCAGTCCAGCTTCAAGACACCGACTGCCCGTGAGATCCACTGCTGTTCCTCTACACCCATTCTTGCTCCACAATGCCCACTGGTGCCACGAGCTCTGAGCTGTGAGAAGTGACATCTGCCAGGCACATGGGGCTCGAATTCAAAGAGGGAGCCCACCATGGTTCAGCCTCCTCCACCAAACCAAAATCCGCCGTCCCCACCATTAAGGAGCCCCTTACATATGCCTCTCCTTGATATGAGTAATGTGCATGTCCATAAATTCAGAACCAGGAGGTTTGCCGAACTCACCACCCTGACAATCTAACAGGGTCCCAACAACTGAGGAGCTAGCTTGCTATCGAACCCTAACTCCCCCTTTTCAGCAATATTAGGGTTTCGGACTAACACTGTGTCCCCAGCCTTTCCAATGAACCATTTAGCCCTTGACTAACAGATGGATAACCTGTGACAGGCAATTTTGGTATTATGTCTAGCCTGGCTCCAGTTGTGCTGTGTTACTGCTAGGGTGACTTGTTCTTGAAGCAAATCATTGATTGACTACAGGTTGACAAGAGGAAAATTGACTGGATGTGCTAACATAAGGGATACTGGAGCAGTCTCCAGGGACTTGGGTTGTGCAGTGTTAAAGATAAAATTGAGCCACGTTGTCTGAGCCTTGTTGTGAAAGATAAGCACAGCCTTCAACTTGCAGTTCACCTGGTCAGCAAAGTATGCTGGTAAAAGGATTTGTGGTCACATCTTTAATTCCATTGTCAAAGCAGAACCTCACAAATAGCTGGGAAACAGAAGCTATCAAGCATCCTCGGTGGCCTGGAAACAGAAAAAATTCATAACAAATGCTGGCCAGCTGCCAGGAATGTCATTTCTCTGCTCGGAATGTGTCAAAAAAACGAGAAAAGTCATCCATGATAACTAGTAGGTGCCTAATACACACACACACTTGATGAAGTGGACCTATATAATCCATACAAAGTTAATCCATCAGGCATTCCTAACAGGTAGGCTCTAAAAGCCACTTGAGGGAATTCCAGTTGGGCTCAGCTCCCTTACGGCTCTCACACTCCTCCACCAACCTCTGGACAGCCTTATTCAGGGAGGACCAGGTGATATGTTGAGTGATCTTGACCCCACCAACCTCCAGGCTTGCTTATACAGGGGGGACCAGGTGATGTGTCGTCTGATCTTGACAACAGTTTTATAAATGCCTAAGAGGGTATTATGGAAATAATGAGCCAAAACCTAACTAAGAGCTTGATTGTCAGTCTCTAAACAAAATTCCTGGTGTTCAAAATAAAATCTGAATTTCTTAAGGGCAAACATAACCGCCAAGGCTTCCCATTCATACATAGAATATTTCATCTCCGCAGGTGAAAGTTCCCAAGGTGCATTGCTATAGGGCATCTACATGCAACACGTCCCCTGCCATTCTGTTCCTGTAGGAGGACAGCTACCACTTTCTACTCCAGAAGAATTAGGTGTCTGTCTGCAAGAAGAACATGACCTCAAAATTTGGTATGTCTAATACTAGTGGGTTACTAAGCACCACCTTAATGGCTTCAGAAGATTCTGGATGACTTTCATCCCGTGTGAAATTTCTTAAATCGTTAAGGCACCCCACTAATTTAATAAAATTCGGCACAGACTTTCGAAAAAATTTGTCATGCCAGGTCTTGCATCTGAGTCTATTGCATAGATATGAGGCATGTACCAAGGAGTTGGGAACTGGGGCACGCTAGAGATGGACAAGTATATTTCATATGTTGGGTGGGTGGTGGAATATCACTGTGGGAGGGATGGGGAGGATATTTGTCATTTCAGTTTTGACTGTCTCCCAACCTGTCCTAAAATATCCTCACTACTGTCTTCCCCAACCCTCCCATAATGATATCTTGTTGCCCACCAGTCCTAGACAATACTCTTATCCATCACTACTCCTCTCTTGCTCCTAGCCCCTTGCCTCAAGGTTTATATTCCTGCAACAGACCCAGAAGCCATATCTACTCCAGTCCTATCACTGGCATCTCCTATTTGATCAAAGACAGAGCCACCTGTGAAAACAGCCATACGATCTACCAAATAAGCGGTAACATTTGTGACACATTCTATGTCGGCATGACCACTAACAAACTATCTGTTTGCATGAAAAGCTACTTTGTAAAAGGGGAGAAAGGGATAATGTGACCAATTTTAGACCTATTTCTATGCCAACAGTGTTTGCTTAAGTTATTGAAAAGGCTGTGTATGTAAGGATAATTGATCATTTTATTTCACATAATTTGCTATCAAATGTCCAGATCAGTTTTAGAAGTGGTTTAACAACTGAAAATGCTATATTCTCTTTTCTCTGTGAGGTACTGGATGGATTAAACAAATGGTTTCGAGTACTAGCCATCTTTTTTTAATCAACTAAGGTGTTCAGTTGTGTTGATCACAAAATATTGATACAGAAGTTAGACCATTACAGAATACAGGTAGTAGCTCACAGTTGGTTCACTTCTTCCCCAGCCCCTACCCCACTATCCCTCCCACTCCTCAACCTGTGCTGCCTCCTTTTACCTGTCACTCACTTCAGCAGTTGTTGCTCATGTCAAACACAGTCACAGTCGGGCCTTAATAGCCACAGACAGTAGCCGTGTGAGTGTGTGTGTGTGTGTGTGTGTGTGTGTGTGTGTGTGTGTGTGTGAGAGAGAGAGAGAGAGAGAGAGAGAGAGAGAGAGAGAGAGAGAGAGAGAGTTCTACTTCTGAGGAAGGACTTTGTCGGAGATTGTGCATACTTCCAGTGTCCTTTTCATTGTGCCGGCCCACAACTCGATGACTCTCTACGTTACGAGTAGAAATCTATCCTCTATATTATTGTTCTTACATCCTGGACCTTCCATTGATCAATCAATAATATTTGTAACTATACAAGCTCTCAGGTAATGTAGTTACCATTAACAAAAAGTTATATCAAATGAGTATGTGAAGCAACTACCAGACCACATTAAATGAAACAACTCTACATATACACTTGACAGCACAGAAAGTTCCCCACCCCTCAGAATTCTAAGCCTTGTCATATGCATGATTTGACAACACAGGATGCAGACACTGTAAGATGTAGACATTGTCTTTCACTTGAGTTGTTAGAGTGTTGTACCACTCGTGGTCTAGTGGTAAATGTCATGCAATGTAGATGCAAAGTTGTATGCTCCAGTCTATTCATTCCTTTATTTTTTAACTGCAGTTTGACTGCCTGCTAAAAGTATGAACCTGATGAAACCTCAAAGGTAATCTGCTTCACTTTCTAACCACACAGTAATAACAAAAGAGCCTTTGGCTGCATCAAGATCACAACAGTTTATGCTTAAATGTTTCCTCACCCTACATAACCACTGCAACCCAGCTGCTCCCCACCAGGCATCTGACACTGGTTGTAATCCGAACAGATGAATGTGGTGCATCTGCATTTGTAGTAAATTTATGCTCTCACACTGATAAGCATGAAATTATTTATTAGCATAGTTGGATTTTCTGCAGTAAATAACTTTAGTAAACCAAGTGAACATGGAGCTACACAAAAGGTATGAGTGTATTTATCAACTGTCATTTTCTAATTTAAAATTCTAGTATTTGACTTGCAGTTATGAATTGGATTTTTCATAATTTGATCTTTTTAACATTGTTTATGCATTATAAACTAAGTAGCACGAGGAAGATATCTAATATATGTGACATACTGTTTGCTGTGGGTCTAACAGAGGGGTAAATGCACCTTGAAGCATTTGTGTGAAGTGTGGAACGATATTAGGAAAACCACATCAGAAAAGCATTTTCTTGTTTCTTTCATTCTGGCATGAATGAATTTCCACATTCATGAAGTTTCAATAATTGACATATGTGATGAACTGTTACCATTTAACTTTCGTACAACATTTGCATTCAACTGCCCAAGTTAAGAAGTCAATAGCAGAAGTACGACATGCCACAATTAACAGCAACAAAAATCAAACTGGTGTCTATTACCGCATTTTCGTTTCAGTGTCATCAGTTCACTCATAGAGCTTCCCTATGCCATGGCTATCAACAATGAGAAGATGCTGTTATAAAAGACATGGCAAATATGGAGGCTCTTTCATCTGTCAGTTAACCCCAAAATGTGAAATATGTCTGAAGTGTCAGACCCTTGCATCTATTTCATAACACTTAAACAATATTCATAAGATTCAACTACACACAATCCAGTTCATAACTACTCATCAAATATTGGAAGTTCAAATAAGAAAATGACAACTGATAAATATATTCACAATAACCTACACATGTGTAACTGCACGGTGTCCACCCCATTTATCAAAGTTATTTCATGCGGAGAATCAAACTACACAAAGAAACAATTTAAATGCGAGAGCAGCATGGTGCCAAAAATACGTCGCAATGAGCTCAACTGGTCAGATGGTGGCTGGCATCAAGAGACCAGTGGCAGACAGCTGGTTGCTGCTCTATGGAAAGAAAACTCTCGACTATAATCTATTCCGATCTTGATGCAGCCATGAGCTCTTGCACAGAAGATTAGAAAGTGAAGCAAATTATCCCTGAGTTTCTATCAGACTGATACATTAAGTACACAGCCGAAATGTGGTTAAAAAATAAAAGAATGAGAGGACTTAAACTCTCAACTATGCCTCTACATTGCGCGACATTTACTACCAGATACAACACTGTAACAGCTCGAGTGGAAGACAACATTTCCTCCAGACACATACACATACTATAGTGTTGCCAGATTGTGTAGACGGCCAGACTTAGAATTCTTAGAGGACAACTAATTTTTGTGCAGTCAAATGTAAACAATAGGTTTATCTGGGCTTGCCCAACTTATACAATACAGTATTACAGTATTATATTTACAGACTGCAAGAATGAAAGACGCAAGCAAGATATAGACAACATTTTAAAAACCCAATATGTCTGATAATGTTAGTAATCTTCCAAGGTGTTGAGATGCCTCAGATCACCAGTTATTTTGGCAACAGAGAATGTTGCTGTCTTCAGCTGATTTCTGTGGGATGGACTGTTACACGACTGAGTTCACTGGGTAAAACTTTAGTTGTCTATTGTGTTGAAACTAAATGAAACAGCACGCATCTGCAGGATATGTGCAACAAGGAGTGGGAACCAACTGCTGACTGAAAACTACCTCAGTATGAAAGCCATCTTGAAATACAAACTGTGGTTGGTTAAGTATCCCATAATGAAGGAAAGAAAAAAAAGTTCTTGTCCTGGCAGAGAGTTGACAATGATATGAAGAAAAGTTTGTTTTAGTTATGCTGAATAAAATTTGTGTGAATAGTTCTATGTTCTAGATTTGACCAATTTCTTTTTACATGGTGAGTTAATTGTGAGCACGTTTTACCATGCATTCATACTATTGATTCACCTCAATAGGTAATTAATTCCCTACCTTCAGTGTGGATGTACACTTACATTCAACCTCCAGTGTGAATATAAAATCAGCGAGAAAGTATGACATGGACAGGGACTGCAGATAGGTGCCACTGGGGGGCTGTGGGAGTCTGCTGGGGAGCACGATGACATAGTCTGCGTTTTTGCAATAAACACTGTGTCCAGGTGGCATTGTGGTTAATGTGACTGCCTAGTAACCAGAAGATCACGGGTTTGAGTCCCTCTACAGCACACATTTTCACTCATCGCTGCTGACTCTGTGTAAAGTCTCGATGCAGCTAATATCATTAGTCCCTTCCCTTTCTCTGCCTTCCTCTCCCTCCAACTACAATTGCTGTCATAGCTGCGGATTCAGTGTGGTGTGTGTTCTTCCAGAAATGTCCAAAACAATAGACACCATGCTCATATAATAACTGAAAGTACTTCCTCAGGCTTCACTACTTCGGAAAAACCAGAAGAAGAAGAAAATGAACGTTATATTTTTAGGTAATGCCTGCTGAAATGGTTATCAGGGGGATGACACACAATCCCCATGTGTGACATTCTCTTTATTTTACACTGACAGTACCATATTAAGTGGTGTTGGCCATTATGACATATTTTTTGTTTTAGGAGATTTCCTTCTGCCGGCACACAGTCCACCTGGTTTCACTTTGAATGATCTTCTGTTTATGTGGTTTGTTCTTCTTCAATATTCTAGTGCGACAGTACTTAATCTTAACATCTACATTTGTCAAACCATTGGCCATACTTGCATAACCAGTTGATATTATCATTCACAGGCTCAGTAGTTGTAGCTGACAAGCTATGGAAGAAATACATTTGTGCAGATGCTTCAGCTGTTGATCTGCACCTCCCCCAACATGCTGTGGTTGTCCACAACAAAGTCTCCATAACTATTGTTGCCCTCCCCAACCACGCCATCTGCACAGCAGCTATGGTCTAGGTTATTTTGTGTGCACTGAGCAAGACTTCAGGAAGTATTGTAAGCTATTAGAACAAAGGTGACTGACTTGTTTATCCAATGAACCTTCAGTACCTTCAAAACCACCATAAGGGTGACTCTTCAAATTATGGACCAATTTCATACACTTTCCTGCTTAAGGAAGCACCAGGATCATTGTGAAATGTAGAAGAGACCATTATCACCTAAGGGAAGAATGCAGTTTTCAACAAGTGATTTGATCACATAGTGTAAATATTTGAACAAACTATCTGTTGAGGATATAAATCATACATAAGCTTCAGCATATACACATGTAAGAAATAAGCATTTCAATCTAGGCTCAATGCTTCAATGAGGAGTATTCAAAGGAACATTAATTGCTGTGTATCAAATGAAAAGTATACAAACAGCTTTAAGGTATTACAAACAATGTCTGAAATTTATTTAATCATCCTGTGAGATGCAGTAGTCTTCTTACACTGTCAAAATGTAAGCTTATGACAAAGCAAGCTGGGATCATCTTACTTCCTCTTGATTTGTTATCTGCCTCCTTAAATTCATTTTTTTTTTTAATTTTTGACCAATTACCATCAAAATATGTAAATGTAATCTGCAATTTCATAAAAGAGAAAGGTTGGCCCTCAGTTTTAAAGAATATAGCACCAGATCTAAATTTGTGCTCCGTTTTATGTATGTAATTGATTTTCTAATTTATTTTGACAATTTATTGTTAATATCTTTTGTTATAGGATGAAATCAGTAATTGTTTTGTGGCTTAGATTCTATTGCTGACTTACAAACATATATAAATTCTGTACTAATTATACACATTTGGAAAAAGAATCACTAGGATTCTTGAAGTATTTATTTGGCTCTATTTGAAAATATATTAACAAATCCAGCCCTTCATTAATTCCAAAGTAATTAACAGGTTTGTAAAAAGTATTGTTTCTATATCTATATCTGTTAATTTCATCATTTAAACAAATAATTCGGCTTAACCCCTGTGTAGAACAAACTGTTAAAAAGAACCAATTTTTCAATGTATTCAGTTAATTTAATGATTTATGTTTTAATTGTAACTTCTGCAACTTAAACACTGAACAATGTGTAGTTTCAGTGCCTATTACTGAGATGATGTATAAAGGCCCAATTTTTGGTCCCGAGACAATCAGTCCACGGGCGATTTTCAGACGAGAAACCTGTGCTGGTTAGGTCAACAACAATGCATCAACGTAACTGTGAAATACGTGTAATAGGTCATTTGTTAAAACAATGACAGTGTTTATTCAATATGTAGCATATTATTCTGCAATAACTGTGTGATCAGGTTTTTACTGCTCATAGGTGTTCAACAGTAAACTACGGTAGCAGTATGCTGATGTTTTGCCTGAATACTATTAATGAGGTTCATCGAAAGTTAAACAATAGTGCACTGGCCATATTAACTGTGTTTATTGGTAGGTCGTGAACAGTGAAAGTAAAGAACTAGGAATGCAACTGTGCACCTGTTGGCTACATTATTTACAGTAGTCAGTGTTGAAATTCCACTCCCCATTTTTCAGTCAGTAACACAATGCAATATGTTGACACCAAGGACCATGAACAAACAAATAAAGCAGGTGAACATCATGTATGGTTCCCTTCTGGGTGATGATTATCATAATAGGGCACAAAAAACTAGGACTCACGAACTATGACCACTCTCTCAAGAACAGTTTACAATACAGTGATTATAACGAAGGAAGTGCAACAGCAAATCAGCGAATGGGTTTCATGGCCACAGTATGACAGCAGCCAATCAGCTAGTGGGTTCTATGGAGCAGCCATTGAGTACAGGAGCAGCAAATCAGCACACACATAGATGCAGCTGTGCAGACGATGAATCGAGATGATGATTACTGCTGCTGCAACTCCAGCAGCAGCAGCAGCAGCCGCTGAAGACGAGTGAATAAGAATAAGGTAATTTCATAAAAAAGTCATTTTATATTAAATTATGAATGGCCTTAACGAACGAGACAGTGTGATGAGAGAGAAGGGACAATGGGGAACTGGTTCTGTAAATGATATGCACGTAACTTTGAATGATGGGGACAAAAGCCCTATTGTAGATGAAACGATAAAAACGTCATGTACACTGTATGGTGATGGAAGTGAAATGGATGAAAACAGTACTGAAGTGGATGAAATCATTAAGGTTAAGGGGGAGTAGTGAAAGTCAGTGAGGGCAACAGGTTAGGGCAGACAAAAATTGGAATGAATGTTAAAAGAAATTATGAGTAGTATGTGTACGAAAGAAGACATTATTAAGGTGGAAAAGAAAACTCATAGCATTAGAACTGACATGGTTAGCTTCAAGGATGAATTGGAGAAATAAATTAAAAAGGAGATTAAGGTAGTCAGCTCTAATCTTTCAGAATTAAATAAGAAGGTTGAGGCAGTA
The DNA here is from genome assembly GCF_021461385.2 of Schistocerca piceifrons. Lineage (NCBI taxonomy): Eukaryota > Metazoa > Arthropoda > Insecta > Orthoptera > Acrididae > Schistocerca > Schistocerca piceifrons. Next base: position 1,120,773,302 of record NC_060139.1, on the reverse strand, counting down.
GCTAACGGTTGTGATGAAAAGATAAAGAAAGTAGCACATAACACTAATGAGAAATTAACATTAATGAGTAGTAAATGTGTAGAAGACAGAAAGAAGCTTTGTGATGACTATAGTAGGAGGGTGCAGGCTTCCAAAAAACAGCGTAAAGATGAAATCAAAGCAGCCAGGAAATTTTGTGCTGAAAACAGGGTTAACCTTGAACCAAATCAATCAGATTAAAAATGATTTAGAAACAATTAACTTTACAGGGCTGCTGCCCTTTATGCTGTCAATGCCATGTTGGGACCGGTACAGTAGTTTCTGTTCCGTGGAGAACCAACCGTACCTGCACATAGGCTATTATTATGATGGAATCACCACTTCAAAAGGCATTCCAAAGCTGCTGCCAGCTTCCCTCTGTGGAGTAAACCATCTACCATTCCTGTCTGCTCCTAGAGAATATGTTGCATGGCTAAATATAGTTTTCTGTTAGAAAGTGTTTGTGCGTTGTGTATCTGAGGTGGGACAGGTAGGTAAATTCACATATCCAGGTAAATTATTGGTGTACTGGCTAATAAAACAAAGTATGCAAGCTGTGGGGGCAGTGTGAAACTTTTTTAAGCACTGTATTTGAAAAATATTATTCATTTTGTTCCACTTCTAGAATCTTAGGTTTTGTGGATTTTTGCCTGTACATTAATGGATGTGGATGCGTTCAGTGGAGGCAAGTGTGTCGTGTATGATTTTTCTCAATAAATATGTCCTACTGATGTTGCAGTATATCTCCAATGTTCTGGATGCATCAAATGAAGTTTAAAAGACAGCTAACTCCTGCTGCTGGTATGCCTCTTCATGTAAATGTCAGAGTTACTATTATTATTCAATACAGAAAGGAAGATTACCAGCTTAGCAATTTGCTGAAAATGAGTTCATTAAAGGGAATATTACAATTAACATCCTGTTAACGACAAATTAATTAGAGATGGGAAGCAGCCCCAGACTGGAGAAGGAAATTGGACGGATAGCTGACTCCATAAAAATTAATACATTTCATACTGTGCTCGAGCACAGGCAATAAAAAACAGTGAGCAAACATGATGTGTGTACTTGTTGCCTCAGGGTCTCCTGCGAAACTGAGGTGCTTGAGTAAGCTACATCACACTGCTTTGTTGCGTGCTTGTTGTCAAGCCAGTTTATGAAGTACACATCCCTCTTCATTTTTATATAACTTTGTTTTGAATGCACTGTACAAGAATATTGAATACCTTGAAAATTATCGAGTTCAGCCATTCATTCACATGTAATATTCCAACAGCTCCATCACCGATGAGAGCCTTCAGGGGTGTAAAACGAGTAAGTGAGAAGTGCCACTGAACTACTAACAACCATTTTCATCTACTACTAATCTGCTCACATTAATCATTATTCAAGGGGATCAGTTCTACATCATTTTATTTTTATAAATATACAGAGAAGCAACTACTTGAAAAAAGCCAATGCTCTGCTACTTAAACTGCTCTGCCACTATTTTGATTTAATACTTCATGCTAAATGGGCATTTAATTTTACACAGGACACTGTCATCTAAACTTATTCTGATAAATTCATATACTTCCTTCCTGTGCAATGCCCTTTATGCTGTCAATGCCACGTTGGGACCGGTACAGTAGTTTCTGTTCCGTGGAGAACCAACCGTACCTGCACATAGGCTATTATTATGATGGAATCACCACTTCAAAAGGCATTCCAAAGCTGCTGCCAGCTTCCCTCTGTGGAGTAAACCATCTACCATTCCTGTCTGCTTCTAGAGAATATGTTGCATGGCTAAATATGGTTTTCTGTTAGAAAGTGTTTGTGCGTTGTGTATCTCAGGTGGGACAGGTAGGTAAATTCACATATCCAGGTAAATTATTAGTGTACTGGCTAATAAAACATTTTTTACTTTAATTTTGAATATTTGGGGATTTCCAGATTGCTCCTAATGTCGGCTGGCAGATGTTAAAAGGGTGTTGCACCTGAATATAAAACAGTTTTCTTAACCCTAAGCTTCAATGCATATTCTCTATGTAAATTATTTATATTGTGATTGTTATGGTTGCAAACTTTGCAATTAATGCTAAATTCTCTCTTGTCCATTTGAGCAGCTCAGAGGTCAGCATATCTTGCTGCTATGTGGAAGACCCAGGTCCAATTCGTGGTAATACCTTTTTTTTTAAAGGGCGAAGCTACTCCACACCCACACTGACATGGTGACCATCACCAAAGTTCTACCATCACCTCCGTTTGCTTTGTTACAATTGAGAAGTGCACAGGATGTGGGGTCATGATCTTGTCCGTAGGATTACCCACTAATACAGGCACTTTGAGGCGATAGAAGTGGTCGAGAAGTGAGCAGAAGATAGCAGTTTTAAGGGCAGAGGGAGAAAAGTGCCAAGGCAAGCACCAAAGGAAAAGAACTTCTGCAATAGTCTGGACAGATAGTAAGAGCAGTAGCAGTTTCTTTCTGTCTGCAAGGGTGAGGTTGTCGTTAGTTTTGGGTATTGTGCGATGCTCGATACCATTGTCGCAGCTTAAAACACTCTTTACGAGTGTCAGTCCTATTGAGGAGGGGTACTCCTGGGCTGTGCACCTGAGTGTCTCCTGGTCCACCTGCAGCATCTGTACTTGTAACATGCCAAGGTCGTTATACAAGTGGTCAATTGGCCATAAAGAGGTTTGGTTGGATATGTTTATGTTTAGTGTGCAATACTGCTTTCCCGTATTGCCAGTTGGTCAGCTAGATATTTGCAGCTGGCAATGCCATTTAGTTTTGCTGTAATGCAGGAATTCACCAGTGTTTATTTTGTCTGTGAGCTTGTGCTGTGCTGTCCACAGGTGATTAATTGTCCCTAGATTGAAGTGTTTTTCAGCAGTTGTGTTTTCACCCGTGGTTGTGGTCGTAGTTTCCCAGGTTAAGAATGAAGTGAATGTCAGAGTGTCTCAAGTTCCTGTACAGTCGTGTGGTGAGTTTTTTGAATATCTGTGTGTGAGTCTCAAGGCAGTATTCTCTGTGAAGGTCGACAGTGTGTGTGGACTGTGGTGCACTTCGTTCTGTATCACCTGTAGGCGGCACAGGCGGTCAGAGCCACGTAACCCCAGACTGCAGCTGCATGTATCATCATGGGTCTAATCAGTATCATGTACACGGACCTCGATACCCTCCTATTCAGTGTGCTTTACCTGTTGAGCTTAGAGTAACACTGTTTGAGCCTTGCATTTGCTCAGTTGGCCTGGCACTGAAGTATTTGACTTTCACACTGAAACGTATTGGGCGTGTGTGTAGTGTTATTTGTCTGCAGTCTTAATGTGGGGTCCTGCCCACTCATCTCGTATAGGGTGCCTAAAGGATGCTGCATTCTCAAAATGCTATACAACAATTCAAGCAAACAATATTAATAGTTTTTATTACAAATAAGAAGCTTGACAATGCTTAACCTGGAATTTACAATGGTGTCGCAAGCAATAGGCGACATGCAGTATAAATCCGAGTCCTTTGATATATACAATGTTCGTGCAAGTTTGACACACAGTTTGTGGATCACTAATAACTGTTATTGTAGCATTCTGCGCTAGGCCTGTCCGTATACTGTCCTAATCCTGTCCAAATACTGAGAAGCCGAGGCTGGCAGGAGCGGCACTTATATTCTCTTTGTCTAGGGGCCTGCTCCCGTCGTGGTGTGGTCCTTGCCAGTGGGCTATTGGCTGACGGTGCGTTCACTGCCTTCTTTGCTCTTGCGATCTTAATTTTCATTCCAGAGCTTGTGGGTATGCCAGAACACTTAATGTTTGTGCAGTTGTTATGGTTTGTCAGTGAACAGAACTGCTTCACACTTGTCAGCATTTGCTTTAACACACTGTCATTCCAGCTAGGCAGTTTTGTTTGCAGTTGCGAACTATGCCTGATGGTTTCCAGTCTTGCACTAGGATGGTAGTATCATCTGCGTAGATGGTTGCCATTGTGTTTTGTTCAGTTGGAAAGTCATTGACGTAGAGATTAAACAAGAGGGGCCCTTGGATGCTGCCTTGGGGTACTCCCACTTGTATACTGTGTTGTATTGACTGCTTGTCCTGAACGTCGGTGTTGAAGCTTCTGTGGGTGAGATATGAGTGTGTAAGATGTATGAGCTCGTCGGAGAGACTAGCAGTGCAGAGTTTGCGAATGAGACGATTGTGCCGTAGATGACTGAAGACCAGGAACAGCGCTCCTGTAGCTTTGTTGGTGTTGGGGGTGTGTGTAATATGTTCTACTACACAGAGGAGTTGTTGTGTTGTGGAGTGGTGATTGCTGAATCCAAATTGCTCCAGTCTCAGCGAGTCATTGGTGTTGCAGTGCATAGTAAGATGTTTGAGAATCATCTTCTCAACAATCTTATTCAGGGAGCTCAGCAGGCTGATGGCTCCGTAATTTTGTGGTAGGGAGTGGTATTTCCCTGGCTTCCTGAACATCAGGACAGGGAAGTGTTGTTGTAGAATGGTATTCGTCATATGTGTGAGATGCTCTATAGCTTTATTCGTGAACTCCTGGGTGACACGGTTTTGAAAGTGATTGGGACCAGGAGCTTTTCTAGCTGTTTTGTGCTTAATAACCTGTGTAATTTCATGTGTAGCAGTATGTATTGTTACATTGCACTTGGGCTGGGTTACAAGCCATGTAACCTCCTGGTCCATTTCAAGTAGCAGTGCTGGATTGGAAGGAGCCAGATTCAGTGTGAATGATGTTGCTAGTGTTCTGGTCATCAGCTCATGCTTCTCCTCCATGGAGTATGTTGGTCTGTAAGGTATTTGTAAACTTGGTGTGTAGTATTTCTTCTTGGTGGAGTGGACAGCTATTTGCCACACTCCAGGTCATGTGGTGTGCAGCCCTGTGAGTGTATTGTCCCAGTTTGTGGTTTTAAAAGTTTTAATTTAGCCTGTATGATCCCCTGGAGCCTGCTAATATGCTGTTTGTACAGCCAGTATCTCCCGAGATGATCTCTCATTGACATCGGCCCCTGTATTTCTGGGAGCAGGGCCATTGAGCATTCTTGTGGTATAAGTACTGTAATGGTACCTGCTATTGCATCCTGAACTGCGGTGGTAAGGGCTTTGACAGCGTCAACAAGTTTCCTGCTTTGTGTAATTTTGGGAATTTGTGGGATACGACTTTTCAAGCATTTCCTTGAACAATGCCCAATTCACACGCTTGTAGCTCAGTATCCTGTGAGATTCATCATACTGCTGTGTTTCTTCCGAGTAAAGTATTACAGGTGTTTGGTGAGGCCAAATCATGTAACTAAAGGATGTTCTGAAATTCCCGTTTTTTTCCGTGCAGTTGCTTCTTGTGATAATCAGAGGCTGATTTTGACTAGTTAGAAATACTGCCACCTCCCCAATGAAATGTTGGTTGTGGTCAGATTTATATGTAGCGTAGCTAGAGGTATGGGTTGCTCCAGAGTGGTTAATTTTGTTTTACCTTGTACGGAAGCAACAAAGAGCGTCCAGTGGAGTTAAATACCCTTGGCAGCAGAAATAAGTTTCACATGAAGTACACACAGCTTATCCTGTCTCAAACGCTTGACAGCTACACAGCGAATATTATTCAAATGTAGATGGCAGCTGTACCTTGAAAGTAAGCGTACCTCGTGAGTATATCAGCAGTACATCTTCTGACATGCTTGATGTGAATGTGAACATAGAATAATAGTTAAAAACAACTATAGAATTGGCCGGCAGAATCACCATTTGAGGTTCCGTAAACGTCCCCATTGGTTGTTTTCATGTCAGGTCTCCAGGTGGAACACATTGTCATCTGGTTACAATACTACGGCTGTGAGCCGTCGCACTATCTGCCGGAACACAAATATCCATCGACCGTGGGTCCACCGCGCGTGCGCGAACACAACTGCCCTCTAGCGACAGGCACAACAGCGCACAGGTGGTGAAAGCTCGTGGGAACAATAGATATAAAAAACTGACAGTTTCTGATGACCGAAACAGGGACCATTGTGTTTCTTAACATCAAACAGAACAAGGTTCTAATTGTTAGTTAAAGGGTACCTCTTATCTCAATTCAGAGTATTGTTAGATAGCCGCATTCCAATGGCTTCTTCCACTACACAGTCCCAATACAGCGACGCAAGGTCAACCACTTGTCTCATCGTACAACATTTCATATTTTTCAGTAAGACAATGTTCAGACACTCAGATTTTTCTGGCTGAATTAAATGTGCATGCCGATTGTGCTTCACGCAACGATACTGGAGCGTACGAATAGTTCGTCCAATATAGGCTTTCCCGCAATTGCAGGGAATTGTGTAGATCCCGGGCTTTCTCGAACCAAAGTTATCCTTCACTAAGCCCAGCAGAGCTGTGGTCTCAGGCGGTGGACGGAAAATACTTTTAATATCAAACTTCTTTAAAATTTTTCCTGTTTCTGAAGACATGCTCCCCGAAAAATGTAGGAATTCCGCAGATTTGCTTGTATCTTCTGTTAGTTCCCGCGAATGTCCAGTCTCCAGTTCTTGCGTCAAACTGTCCGCATCTCAGATAGCGTAAACCCTTTTCACCAATGTACGTAGGACCCCGTTGCGTTGGTAGGATTGATGACTGACTGATGGATAAAGATATCTGTTCGTATGCGTGTGCTTCAGATAAACTGTCCTAATGTCCCATCACCCCTCCTGTGGACCAAGACACCTAAAAACGGATGTTCGCCGTCCTCTTCGACTTCCATCATGAACTCAATATTGGGATGCACACAATTAAAATGATACAGAAAACGATCCAGAACATCCCTCCCAAATGGTCATCCCATAAACGTATGGTCGACGTATCTCCAGGAACAAGTTGGTTTAAAGAACCATGTTGCAATGTCCTCAATCTTCCACAAATTGGCGACCACGGGGGATAATGGACTCCCAATAACAACTCAGTTTGTTTAAAACTTTTGACATTAAGTAAAAAAATACGTCAACGTCAACACATGGCGACAAAGCTTGTTGTTTCTTCGTCCAATTTTTCACAAATTAACTGCAAAGAATCCTCAAGAGGAACTTTGGGAAACAGAGACGCAACATCAAAACTAAAGAGCCAATTCTTGGGATTGAGACTCAGAAGTCATATGTTGAATAAAAACCAGAGAATTGGAAATAAGATTATAGCAATTTCCGACAGGGGGACTGAGAATGGACACTAGATACTTAGCCAACTTATAAGTAGGAGTGCCCAAATTTCTAACAAAAAGCCGAAGAGAAAGTCCTTCCTGTCTACCTTAGGCAAACCGTATAATCTCGGCTGGACTGCAGAACCAGGTCGACGTTTTTCCCAGAACTTCATCACATAATGAAGTCTCTTTTAATGACTGGAAGAGTCTTGAGAATCTTGGGTTTTATACGGTGAGTTGGATAGTTCTGCAATCTTTGGTATGCCGAGTGTGCAAGAGAGAGATCAATTTTAAGCACATAATTGTCCCGCGAAAGAAGAGCCGTTGAACTGGCCTTGTCTGCTGGAGGAATTACTAAATCTTCTCTGAAGGACCGGATTGCGGCTCTTTAAAGCGAGATGTTACGTCGCGGGGGTGGCACCTGACGCAGCTGAGACACCTCTTACCTAACCTCATCAGCTAGATGGTCGGGAAACCTGGACACGACTTGTTCAACGGCGGAAATGTATTCCGTAATTGGAACTTCACTGGGTGTATGGGTAAAATTGAATTCCTGTTCCAATACCGCAGGCTAGCATCGTTCACTCTTTCGTTGTGAGACTGATCACATGTCGACGGGTGTTATCACTGTAGACTGCGAAGAAAACTGTTGAATTTTCGAAGATTTCCTACTGACGGCGTTTGCATACACCCAGTCTGATATTGCCCAGGACGAACTGTCGACCCAATTCCAGTATGCAGCTGAAGCAGCGCTGAAACTGCCAAATGCAGATAAAATAAATCTTTGGATATGAAATCCAGTTGTGCGCATATAAAACTATTGTGCTCCCTTAGTAAGGCAAAACCAGCACGCTTCTTAATGGTGTTGGCCATTCTTGTCTCAATGTAATCAACAATTCTGGCAAATTTAAGTATTAAAACTTCATTCCAGCATCTCAGCCGAAAAGCGAGGTCGCTCAGTAATTTCCCCTTCTTACGAAGTTCATGAAATACCCTTGAAAGTTGAAACGTCCCCTCACCATAGAGGATCTTCATGTGATTCCGTAATCTCTGCCGGCGTAATAATTGGTTGTATTCATGTCGGGGCTCCAGATTCAAAACATCATCTGATCTGACTGGAGAGCTGACATGAATACCCATAATCACGTATCAATGGCCAATGATGCAAACAAAATGGTCTTCGTCTCTTCGGTTTGGAGTGATCATGTGTACATGCGTGAACTCGAGTACACAAGCATGTGACTAGAAGTGAGACGGGGTCATACAGCGTATAAATTCTCAACCATGTAGTTGAGAAAGATCCAAACACCATTTCAACCTCAATATTCACAATTTTCCATCGCGTTTAGCCTAGGATTATTGTTTGCCCTCAGATGAACCAAAAGTAAAGAAACACATAGTATAGGATGTTATGTTGTCCATACCGCAAATGAAATAAATCTTTGGATATGAAATCCAGTTGTCTGCTGTTAAAGTCTCAGCAAGCCTTAACAGGTAAGTTCAGACATATTGTTACGGTCACGATGTCCAGAAACGAAAGGGCTGTTCTTAAAATTTCAGACAGTTGTCAGACAGGTATACACGGTGCTAAGTCGGAACTGTCCATTACCGCAACTAATTTCCAGCTGTATGAGGGGGCGAAAGAAGCAACACAAGGTACTTTGTTTCAGCAGTGTTCCGAAACGACAGGCAAATGATGTATTTATTATAACGAATGAAACATTGCACAAATAACTGACAGGACACTCAATATTTAGTCTGTCACGAATTACATGCAGGACACATCCAGAAATTCGTGAGAATTCTTAAATGGATGAAGTTTATCGCAGACGCTCATGGTGGGGAGGGAGGGGGGGGGGGGGGGGGGGGGTTAGCGGCAAGTGCAACTCCTTGCTGTCCGTCCCCTGACGTCCCCCTCCTCCCCCCCCCCCCCCCCACTTCTGTAACCTATGACTAAGTATAAATCTATGAAGTGCGACACTATGAATTAAATTTCAAAATAGGATATAAAAAAGTTTGCTCTCGAGCTCACATGCGATTGCACAGATTAGAAATGGAATTCCTGAAAAACCACCCATGCTTTCTGAAAACCGGGGAAAGTGTTTTAACGATATAGCTATGCTACTATCTGGGGAAAATCGAACGCATTTCTCGCAGTTACAGTGGAAAATTTACTCACAGAACATCCAGTAATATGCAGGCAGCACTGTGTGGTGGAAAAATTTCATAATTCACACAGTACTTACATGAAACTAGCACTGAATCAGAAAAAAAGATGGTTCAGCACTAATCTTGATAACCGCAGAGAATACATGCAACTATCTAAATACGTTCCTGAGCTGTCCAGAATGCTGTGTTCCAATAACAGGTACATGGCTGTCCGGACCTCACTGCTGCTCCGTCCCGACACACGACGACCCGGAAAAACTAGCGGTCGCTCTAAAGATAGTACGACAGTCCTCTTATCGATAAGCGCCGCTGGTGCCACTCACGGGCAGGCAAGCCAGCAACTTAGTGACGCCAGTAAATCTAATAAGAAACGGGACGGCAGTACCGCAAAGACAAGATGTTAAGCAATAAACGGCACTAACACGAGCCGCGCACGGCTCAATCAGGGTATGGTATAATGCAGGACAATATAATTACATGGTTTTCAGTGTATGTAGTATTGCGATCTTCGATTTGTTTCCTTACTTTATACCACTTTATAACGTAATAACGTAGTCCCAAAACATGTTCTGGTTATTATATCACACATTTAACAACTGGCGCGTAACATTGTCAGTACTGATTCATGAACGAGTTGTACATTGCTTGACAATACATATACAAGCTTAGAATTTAGGACCTTAGCCACAGTCTTCCCACGTGGTATTGCTTCAGTTTATCCTGGTGTACAGCTGTGTATCCAAAGTACTGTCTGTTTTTTTAATTCATCTGTCTTTCGATTGGTTTGGAGTCCTACATCGCTTCCTATCTTCTGCACTACTTTTCATCTCTACAGGGTGTCCCCGAAATGTTGCGACAAAATTCGAGGAGTTGTAGAGGGTGTCTTGAGGAATAAATGGAGGATAGGAATACGTGTCCAGAAATTTCATCCAACGAAGCTACAGAACGTCGAAGTCATAGAAGCCTATGTCTGCCACTAGGGCACCCCTTCGGCAGCAAAATCACGTTGTACACTGACGAAATGTAAGAGGAACGCCTCGCAATGTTATTTCTTATTCAGTGATCGCAACTGATTGCCATGATCGCCATTGGAGAGGATGGAGCTAGCTGCTGCGTAGACAGGCCTTGTCTCCAATGAATGCGATGTTCTGTTGCCTTGGTGGATGACTGTTTCGGACACGGGTTTCCATCTGTAGTTTATTTTTCTCCTGTATTTTAGAGGGTTCCAGGAGAAAAATAAACTGCGAGTGGATACTCGTGTCGGAAACCGCCACCAACCGAACCACCAGAGCATCATATTCATAGGAAACAAAGCCGTTCTAAGCAGCAGCTAGCTCCACCTTCTCCACTGAAGGTCGTGGTAATCAGTCGATCAGTGAATAAACAAACAACATTGAGAGACTTTCTGCCTACCGTCCTTCAGCGTGCAAAGTCACGTTTGCTGCCGGCGCCTATAACATCGGCGCGCTCTAGCGTTGTTGAACGACGTTTCCCAACACGGGTTTCTACCTGCAACGTATTCCTCAAGATACCATCTACAACCCCTCGAAGTCTGTTTCAACGTATCTAGAACACCAAGTTTATAATTTCTTTGTACTAGGACGCATGTTCTAGTATCTGTCTACACCCACATTACTTTTTTTCCATTTCTAATTCCTTCCAGCGCAAAATTAATTTTAGCGGCCTGCGTGGCAAATGTTCCATTAACGTGACCATTCTACTGGTAAGGCTTTCCCATAGATTTAATATAGGGCCTATTTATTTTTTCAAAATGGTTCAAATGGCTCTGAGCACTATGCGACTTAACATCTGAGGTCATCAGTCCCCTAGAACTTAGAACTGCTTAAACCTAACTAACCTAAGGACATCACACACATCCATGCCCGAGGCAGGATTCGAACCTGCGACCGTAGCGGTCGCGCGGTTCCCGACTGTAGCGCCTAGAACTGCTCGGCCACTGCGGCTGGCTGTTTTTTCAGTACCTCCTTGTTTCGTATCCCGTCTCTCTACTTTACTACCTTCTTCGATAGTACCTCATCTGATAGGATCAAATTCTCCCCAATTTCTGATCGTTTGAAGTGGCGTAGTGATGAAGGTAAGGGTCTCGTACTGGGGAGGACGGTGGATTCAAATACTCGCCCCACACTGAGATCAGATTTTCGTGGCTTCCCTGAACCACTTCAGGTCACTGCATGGATAGATCCTTTGAAAAGTATACGCCGATTTCCCTTCACATCCTTCACACATCTCAGTTTATGCACAGTCTCTAGTTACGATGACGCTGAAAGGAAGCCAAATCTTCCATCCTTCTAATTTATACTTCTCAAATTTTCGCTTGGTATATATTTCAGTTCCACACAATGATATGCTCCAGAACTTTCTTCAGGTATGCCACATCCACTTGATGAATCCACCCCTGCAAGAGCTGTCATCTGCAGAGAGGAGTGAGAGTGTTTGTCATACCAGGAACATAAGAACACAACCCTGTGAAAATGGCTGTTGTCATCTTGGAAGACGGGAGGGTCCACAGCATATCCATATCAAAATGTAGATGGGTAATGCTTAATTACAGATAATGTAGAGATGAACATCGTGGTTTATTTTCATGGCAATGAATGGTCGCAAGTCACGGTGCGAAAACTGCCCCAAAACATCACAGAACCACCTCCGGCCTGATCCACAACTTCCACTCTTCAGTGTGGCATCATTGCACTCCAGTCAACTACTGCCCAGGTACTGTGTTGTTTGTCCAATTAAAGACGTCCAACTCTACATGCCGCTGAGAGCAATGACCTTTTGCGAAGTACCTCGTTCCGAAAGTCCACGGCATGCAGTTCCATTCGCAACGTTGGTTCGCTGGAAACTTGTTGCATTCTTTCAGTCCTGGATCCTTGCGGTGGGAGAGGGGAGAAAGTAAGAAACTGAGAGCCCCCCCCCCCCCCCCCCCCAATTAGAATCCTACTGTGGATCCGTGTCTGCATTGAATGACTGCAGCAATTTCTGTCGGGTTGGAAAAATATTGTCATTGGCAAGGTGTGACATCCGTCACTAGTCACTGTCGGTTAGGGTGTTTTAACAACGGCTGCTCTTAACATGTGTTACATGACTGTGAGTGGTCCACCATTCCTTGTAGACAATCCACAATGATACACCAATCAACCTCTTCATCTCAGAAGAACAATGTCCTCAATTATTTGGTGCATATATTCCAATCTCTGTTTTCACCTACAGTTTTTACCTTCTACAGCTCCCTCTAGTACCATCCAAGTTACTGCCTAATGTCTTAACACATGTACATGTCCTATTACCTCGTCAACCTATCTTAAAGTGCAAATTTCGTATAATTGAGTGGCACATACACAGACTTTCATTGTAAAGAGGCACTGTCCTGAGTTAGGTCAGCAGTGGAGTGTCACACAACCGTCTGGTATCAGTTCTACGTGACTTAGTGCGATCCAAAGCATTCGCTGTGAGCAGCAATTCCTTGTCATGTTTGAAACTGATTGTATCTGGTAATGTATGACAATTGTCTCTGGTCCATGTCAGCTAAAGTCTTCTTACTAGCGTTGCTCCTACGCCGTATTACATGGCTGCGAGAGATCTACCATTACTGTCTTGATACATCAACAAATCGGTGGACTGCACTCACGATCTGATCACAGGAGAGTCCAAACACGATAACTACTAACTGCAATCCTGTCACTTCTCCATGTAGAGCCTTCTTACTGCGGTGTTCCTTATAACCGACTGGCACATAAACTATCTCATCAAAAGTATCTGGACCCGCTATGTGATGCGGAATTGGCGACTATATGTCACGAGAGGTAGACTCGACAGGGTAACTGGAGGTGGGAGCCATTGTCTTATTAGCAGAGAAACAGTAACAGTAAAATGGGTTGTTCACGAGGGCTCGGTGATCTCGAACATAGTGACTGGATGTCACTGGAGTAACAAATCCATCAGGGTCATTTCAGACGTTCTAAAGCTGCCCAAGTCGACTGCTAGCGATGTGAGTGTGCAGTGGAAGAGGGGAGGAAACACCACAGCTAAACCTAGATGAAGCAGACATCATGCACTGATGGACAGGACCTCCAACCCTAGCAGACGGTGGTTGTAAGAAACCGCACGAAATGAGTGGAAGGGATCACTCGTGTGTTCCAAAGTACTACCAGTAGTCCAGCTAGCACAATGAATGAGAGTTAAATGGAATGGAGTACGACGGTCGTGCAGCTTCTGTCAAGCCACAAATTTCTGTAATTAGTGCTAAGCAAAACATGGGGTGCTGTAAAGAATGATGCCATTGGGCAGTGTATCACTGGAAAGCGGTGATTTGAAGTGAGGAATCACGCTACATACTTTGGAAATGCAATGAAAGGGTTTGTAGAATGCCTGCCATCATGCGTAATTCCAACACAGAAGTACAGAAGAGATGATGTTACAATATGGGGCTGTTTATCGTGCTTAGGGTGTCGTTCCCTCATTGCACTTAGGAAAACGCTATATGCAGAAGTATATGAAGACATTTTGTGGAACTTTAGGCTGCATTCAGCACAGGAAGTTTTCGGAGACTATAATTGTTTCAGCATGACAGTAAACCCTGTTGCGCAGCAGTATCTGTGAGGTAATGGTTTGTGAATAACATTATTCCTGAAATGGACTATGCTGCCCAGTGTCCCGACCTGAACCCAATGGAACTCATTTGGGAAGTGTTAAAAGATCGACTTCGCTCCGGAATCCAACACCACTACCACATCTGGTTTCAGCACTTGAAGAAGAACAGACTGTCATTCCCTCACTGACATTCATGCACCTCACTGGAAATGTCCCCAGCAGAATTCCAGCTATCATAAATTAAAGGGTGGTCATATCCCATGAGTAATAAAGGGACACACACACACACACACACACACACACACACACACACACACACAGCCAACAGCCGACCCACCAGCCCTTCGCATGATCTCCGTCACAATTTCACCCAACCCCTCCCTCCCCCAATCACTCCACCCAAAAAATTATGTTATGTGTAGCGCTGCCCTGCCAGCCGACCGAGAGAAGTTCATCTTTTGTCCCTGTAGTCGCTCAGTAAAGTAGGTCGTAAAGTGTGTAGGCTGCACAGGAAATTGGTCGGTCGGTTGGTGTGTGTGCGCAGTGCCCTTTATGTCCATTACTAGATGCTGGACACTTTTGATCAGAAGGTGTACCCACCACTTGGCCGGCATGACATACTTCAGAGCGGTGGAGGGTAATGTGACAGCCTGGCAGAAGTCCTACACAGGTTGTTGTTGTTGTTGTCTCCAGTCGTGAGACTGGTTTGATGCAGCTCTCCATGTTACTCTATCCTGTACAAGCTTCTTCATCTCCCAATACCTACTGCAACCTACATCCTTCTGAATCTGCTTAGTGTATTCATCTCTTGGTCTCCCTCTATGATTTTTACCCCCCACGCTGCCCTCCAATGCTAGATTGGTGATCCCTCGATGCCTCAGAACATGTCCAACCGATCCCTTCTTCTAGTCAAGTTGTGCCACAAACTCCTCTTCTCCCCAATTCTATTCAATACCTCCTCATTAGTTATGTGATCTACCCATCTAATCTTCAGCATTTTTCTGTAGCACCACATTTCGAAAGCTTCTATTCTCTTCTTGTCTAAACTATTTATCGTCCACGTTTCCCTTCCACACATGGCTACACTCCATACAAATACTTTCAGAAACGACTTCCTGACATTTAAATCTATACTCGATGTTAACAAATTTCTCTTCTTGAGAAACGCTTTCCTTACCATTGCCAGTCTACATTTTATATCCTCTGTACTTCGACCATCATCAGTTATTTTGCTCCCCAAATAGCAAAACTCCTTTACTACTTTAAGTGTCTCAATTCCTAATCCAATTCCCTCAGCATCACCCGACTTAATTCGACTACATTCCATTATCCTCGTTTTGCTTTTGTTGATGTTCATCTTATACCCTCCTTTCAAGACACTGCCCATTCCGTTCAACTGCTCTTCCAGGTCCTTTGATGTCTCTGACAGAATTACAACGTTATCGGCGAACCTCAAAGTTTTTATTTCTTCTCCATGGATTTTAATACCTACTCCGAACTTTTCTTTTGTTTCCTTTATTGCTTGCTCTATATACAGAGTGAATAACATCGGGGATAGGCTACAACCCTGTTTCACTCACTTCCCAACCGCTGCTTCTCTTTCATACCCCTCGACTCTTATAAGTGTCATCTGCTTTCTGTACAAATTGTAAATAGCCTTTCGCTCCCTGTATTTTACCCCTTCCCCCTTCAGAGCTCCAAAGCGACGAGTTGAGCTTTTTTGAGGGGGTGGCTGATATTTTGTCCTGTGAGATTGTCTGTACTGACGGGTGCCGGCGATGTGCCCGCAGGGCCCGACGTGGGAGTGGAGCGGCGAGCTGCCGCAAGTGGCGCAGACGATCCTGCACCAACACGCGATCCAGGGCGATGTGACGGAGCTGCAGCTGGCCGCCGTGCGCTGGACGTCCTACTGCCGGCAGGCGCTGTCTTCGCCACTGGACACTCGCATCCTGCTGCGCCTGCTGCAGGACCTGGACGCACGCTGGCCACACGAGACGCTGTCCCGCGAGGAGGTAAGCGCTAAGCGGCCCGCGTGCGCCCGCATAGCTCGCCGGATACCGGAGGCCCATTTTCACTATCATATTCACACGTTGTCTCATTCGGCTCTGCTATTCCGATCAAATATCGGTTTTCCGAGCGTCAGTTGTTATACACCATGGTCGGCCAGGTCGTGCAAAATTTCACTTTTGCACAATGTGCTGCTTCCAAGCGCTCCGAGGTTCGGCCTGTCTCGTCACTGTTTGGTACGTCTCAGCTTTGCTCGGTCCCTCTCGGTATAGCGCCACATTTCGTACAGCAGAGCGATGTGACACTTCCTTCCAGCATTTGATGAGGCTTCTTTTGATCAACACGGCTTTCTTCAGCTCGCCAGGGTCTTGGTGTAAGCACTGTTTATCCTTCGCTATTTGTTCGTGGTATAAAGGAAGTTGGTCCAGTGGTTATTCACACAAAAACAGGCAGTCTAGTGATCTATCGTCACAAGATGTGGATGGGAACGAGAACAGAAGGTTGAAATTCTCCATATCCATTATGCAGTCGCAGTAATATATGAGTAGCAGAAATTTCCTATGGAACATTACACACCACGCAGATAGAATTTAAAGATTTAGTTGGCAGGCTGGCCGGGGTGGTCAAGCGGTTCTAGGCACTACAGTCTGGAACCGCGCGACTGCTATGGTCACAGGTTCGAATCCTGCCTCGGGCATGGATGTGTGTGATGTCCTTAGGTTAGTTAGGTTTAAGTAGTTCTAAGTTCTAGGGGACTGATGGCCTCAGAAGTTAAGTCCCATAGTGCTCACAGCCATTTGAACCATTTTTTTAGTTGACGAGGAAAGAACCAGAAATTACAAAGATTAGCAGACGAGATTCTGTGTTCTGTACATCAAAAAGCACTTTGTTTTAAATTAGCTGACGTGATGACATTGATGGTTCAAGTAGCAAATTTTCGGAAGTAGCATACATTACTATGCCGTCAGGTATAACTGTTTCAGTGAAACTGTACGAAGAGTATGGAGACCAATCCATTTCGCAGAAAAAGTTCCAGGACAGGCTTTTTTTATTTCTGAGCTTGCAATACCAAAAGGGAACAAATGTTGCTTTCATGTTAACGTGTGTGTCCTCGAAATGACCTTGCGCGTGTTTCCGTGAAACTCACTATGTGGCAAGGCTGTGCTTAGCAACACCCTGTCTGGATTCTTGGCGCATTAGTTTTGGTGACACAGTCAATGCTGATTGTGAGCAAAGAGTGAACAATAAGTTCTGCGTCAAGCTGGGAAAACCCTAGTGAAATGTGGACAATGATTAAGCAACTGCAGCGAGGCCCTTTCAAGAATGCAACTGAAAGAAAAGCTCCATCAAGATATCACATACATAGGACGGTCTGTGACAAATGAGCTTACAAGCATAGAAGTTGAAAATTTCCCTGCTTTCTTTCAAGACCTCCAGAAACGTTGGTAACTGTGTAAAAATGCCCAAGAGGGCTACTCCGATGGGAGCTAGGATCATTACTTGGTAAGTACAATTTTCTATATTTTTTTTAATCAGTCCTGTAACATTTCTGACAAAGGGAGTACATTCAGGATGAGTCATGCACAACGTAATACCCTTTTTATTTCGTGAATGATTTTAGATGCCGAAGCTAGGTTTTGGGCCAATGATAGCACGCTAAGGGACACGTAATTTGGTGTGTAATACAGAATCTTCGCTTTTGTATTGATCGTGATAATGAAGCAAGTATAATTTTTTAAAGAGAATGATATACTTTCTTAACGGCATCCGAAAGCGCATGAGAAGACGACTGCAGTGATACAATGCTTGTTAATTTTGTAGTAGAAACTCTTTGCAAAAGAATGAGAGAAATATTCTAAAACTGAGTCGTCCGGAATCAGATATTACGTTGTAAACATGGTCATGCCAGTCTACGTCGTTGTATTAAGCTTTTCGACTGTTTACTTCTCTGTGCCCCAGAACTAACAAAACCGTGTTGTCTGTTGGCAGATCATTTATGCTTCATAATTTCTTGCATGCTGACATGTACACCAATGTGGAAAAGTTAGACATGCTATTATGAGACGAATGTCAAGAAAATTCTTTGAAAATGGTAATGAAAAACTGCTCGAAGAAACTGTAGTTGTTCCAACAAAAACCTGGAAAAGTACGTACAATTGAAACAGTTTTCCTTAGTCCCATCTGATACGCCAGAAACTAGCATATGCCATAGTCCCACAAAAAAAATCGTAGGTGTTTCTAGGTCGTATACAAAATGAGGTTTTATTTTAGTAGCGAAGGCGTGCCTTGCTGCATCGGCATATAACGGCTGAGTCTGGTCTGAGAGCTTGGTGTTATTTCACAGCAATGGCCTACTCTCGCCGCATTGCTTTCCAGTTTTAGTGCATTTCTCGGATTCTCTTTCGAAAGGCTTCAGTGTCAGTAATAAAAGCGCTATATCATCGTAATTGCCTTTCCAAGACCTACTGAATATAGTTATGAAAAGTATACGTTTCCATTTAAAAAAATCGTACTTGTATCAACATCTCGGTTGCTGCCTGATTTCAGGGCATTATCCATACAAAACAATGCCCCTCAGCGTACTATCAATTGCACGAAACCTCGTTTCGATATCTGTAACCGTTCAGGAAATAAAAGGGGTGTCAGGTCTTTTGTAACTGAACTATATTATTTCAAAGTACGTTGCTTAAGTCAAGGGGCATGCCCGAAACGATTTTTCAAATTGAAACCCGCTATTGTTAAATTTATGAAAGAAAAATGAAAGGAGGAAAGAAAATTGGAACACCCAGGATGGGCTAAAGACTTTGCATTTTACGTGGATTTGACTGCACACTGCCCACAGTAAGATATTGCAAGGTGAGAAATAATCTATTTATGATATGACGGGGATATGTTTAAAAAAATAGCATTGTGCGGGTGATAAATTATGAAAAAAACACCGTCCATTTCCCTAAACTCACTGGTGTTAAAGAAAATGTGAATTTGAACAAACTTCTGTCTCGTTAAAAGAATTACAGAAATAGTTTTCCAAACATTTGAGCGCACTGCCAGTTCTATATTTCCTTGTGATCTCTTTTAGAGACCGTTTTGCATTTCATTTTAAAGCGCCCCTGGGCAACTGCAGATGGAGCTTATTGATCTGCAACATATTTCCCGTTTATAAGCCAAATCCTTCTGTGTTGAAACTGTCCCGAAGCTCGACATTCCACGTCCATATAATGAGATTGCAAACGTGATAACAATGTTTCGATCAACATAAATGCATGAAAGACTGCTTTCAATTATGAAACTAAATAAGTCACGATTACGTGGCAGCCTGTGATGTAATGTAGAGCTGAATATAACACTAAATACGCAACGAACATTTTATGAAGGTTTGAAACCTGCAATTCAATGGTGTGTTCCTGTGAAAACCGTGTGCCAGTGCTGAAGAGTATCAAACATTAGTATCATCAGTGGACTTGAGTATCGACAAAGCATTCTACCACAGACGTGGTATGGAAACGAATAAGAGCATTGGAGACTTACGTTGAATCCATTCAATTGCCTCAGAATGCTGACAGCGTGAGCTTGGTTCAACCACTGAAACATGTGAATTATGAGAGGAACAAATGCCTGGACCATAAATGATGAACCTCCTCACCACAGTATCAATGGTTCCACTATGCACAAGCCTCAGCACACCATGTTCCAGCAAAGGGATGAACACTTTTATTGACTTTGGTAAACAAGTGAAACTGTAGCACATTCATGGACAGTTCAACTTAACAGCAGCATTAACAAACTCAAGTGCGCCTGCACCATATTTCATGTGAGGTGAGCGCTCTGGACGATGCCGCAATAGCAGCAGTTAAATTCCAATAATCAAACTACAGACTCTGAATTCAAATGTGCCTGTTGATGCAACCTTTATTTATTCATTTATTATTTTGTAAATAGCGGTAGTAATAATGTGTAAAGTGTATATTAAACAAAATTAGATACATACATTATGTAATGGCATGTTCTGAGAGTACATGAGGTAAACTTGGGCACAAATGAAGGTCTCAGTACAATGGCAGGCCAAGAGTTTTAAAGTACAGAAAAGTTAAATAGTGTTAATGCACCACCACTGCATACTGACATCCAGCGACCAGTGATATGGATCACACCAGTATACAATAAATGGGGAGGGGTAAGGGGTGGCAAGGGAGGGGGGGGGGGGGTTGCAATTGTGTAGGTTCTTTAAATGACCTACACATATCAATAAATAGTCGCACCATCCCCGCGTGGCAGAGATATCATAGGGAGGTATGATTACATCTACGTTGACAGAAAATTTAAAACCAAAACTATCGATTTTTATGTACCTCTTTATATATATATGTCTGCTTGTGTCTGTATATGTGCGGATGGATATGTGTGTGTGCGAGTGTATACCTGTCTCTTTTTCCCCCTAAGGTAAGTCTTTCCGCTCCCGGGATTGGAATGACTCCTTACCCTCTCCCTTAAAACCGACATCCTTTTGTCTTTCCCTCTCCTTCCCTCTTTCCTGATGAAGCAACTGTGGGTTGCAAAAGCTTGAATTTTGTGTGTGTGTTTGTTAGTGTGTCTATCAACATACCAACACTTTCGTTTGGTAAGTTACATCATCTTTGTTTATATATATATATATATATATATCTCGGTGTCTTGTTGGTCTTTTGAGCTGGTGCAATAAAGACGTATGTAATTGCACTCTCCCAGTATTCTTTTAATTAAAAGTTACAATATGCAGAAGACACAAGTTTTCATTCTCGTACCTAGCTACACCTTATTTTCTACTTCCCAATGTGACAAGGGCTTGCATTTTTAAATGGACCTTTTTGGAGATGAAGTCAACCTGAAGAGAGAATAGCCGCCGCAGCCATGTTGTTGTACATCATTGGGGAGAAAAGGTAAATACCACGCCGTGCACCCAAACTAACAGGAATTAACATTTATTCAATGCCACAATGTTCTTAACATGTACGCATCTATACCTGTGCGCATTTATGGACAAGTTTTGCTGCGGCTAAATGATAATTACTTCAGATCTGGACAATTCACATCATCTCTCCCCCCAACCACTATAATTATCAAGAATTGTGATAAGTAATTCTTTTTTACACACAGTGATTTACATTCAACTACAGTAAAACACACACACACACACAACACACACACACACAAAATATAAACTTACATTTTTTTTTTAATTCTATGTAGTAGAAGCAGTTGTCAATCAAGTATAGCAATTTTGGTTTCTGCTTGAAGTTAATCTGGTTGTTACTACATTTTTTACTAATAATATTGTTCAGTTTTTACTAAAATGATAAACACTGTAACCAATTTTGATGATCGTATCGTTAGACGATCATTTTTTTGAGAAAAATTGTACTTAAAAAGTTTTCACAAAGCCGTATCAGCTGTTTTCACCTTCTGCCGTCACACAGGTTATAGCTGTGGAGCAACATACACAACATCGTCAGCTCATGTCTCGTGTAGACGACTAATGGAAAGAAATTACTAGCCGAAAAAATATGTACTCACATCTCAAAGAAGAGTGAAGAAAAAAGTATAAGTGACAAACAAACGGAGATTAAGAAGTGCTTTAGACAAGTTACAAGCTGTGCAATCTGCCAAACAGTGTGGTTTAAACCGATTAGGTGAGAAACAAACAATCAAGTCATTAGCCAAACGAAAATTACGAAATGGTTTAAACCGAAGAGGTCAGATGTGGATGAAGCAAAACTTATACAAGCTCCAGAAGTTAACTCACCTACTGATTGCCACCAGAAAACAGAAGCCATACACAAAAAAGGTACTGAAAATTTTTAGGGTAAGTGCTGTATTAGAAATGCCATTAGATAAAGAATCAGAAACCATTTCCACTAAAGTTACTAAATACCCAGAGTTTGCTATACTACACCATAATGTTCAGTCACTCACAAATAAAATTTCCATGTTGGAAGCACTACTCCAGTATGCACTAAATGTAGATACAATTTGCATTACTGAACACTGGCTATGAAATGCCGAAGTAAAATTAACCTCAATCTCAGGATATAGATTAGCAGGTCATTTTAGCCGAGAGTTTTCCAAAAATGGTGGCTCTGCTATCTTTGTGAAAAAACAAATAAAGTTCTGTGATGTCAGTAAAAGTTATATTGACCCGATTGAAAAAGACTTTGAACTTTCCATTACTAAACTGACAGCGCTTAATTTCATAGTTATTAACATATATAGAGAGTGCCAAGTCTAAACCTGCCAGTCTTCATGAATAAACTAGAGGTTCTGCTGAACAGGATCCATACACTAAATATGAAGATAGTGCTTTGTGGGGATTTCAATATTGATTTTTCAAAAGACAGCAGCACCAGAGATGCTTTGGTAAATATGACCAACACATTCAATATGATTCCCACAATACACTGCCCAACAAAATTAACAGAATGCACAAATTCCATTATTTACCAAATATTCATATCAGACACAATTTACAATTTCACAAGCAGAGTACTGAGCATGATCATGAGGCACAGCTGCTGTGTATAGAAATGCCAACAAGTAGTAGTAGTTCCAAAAAAGTAGTTAAAAAGAGAACGTTTCCTGAAGCTAACATTAAATCTTTCAATCTTTTACTGGCGAAGAAAAACTGGGAAAGCATCGCCACTCAGAACAATGTTGATAGCATGTACATGAGTTTTCAGAGCATCTTTCTTCACTAGCATTTCCAAAAGTAGTAAAAACAGTAAAACCTAACAATAATAAGCAATGGGTAACTAAAGGCATAAAAATTTCCAGTGAGAGAAACAGATTTCTGCAGTACTGTTGTAAAAAGTATAGAGTAACCCAAGAATTCGCGTATTATTCAAAAGCCTACAAAAGAATCTATGGTAGAGTAGTCAAAGAGGCAAAAATTATGTGGAATGACAATTTGATAAGAAACTCATCTAACAAAATGAGATCCACGTGGAGAGTTATAAAGAAAGAAACTTGTAGTTCAGCTCCAAAGAAAAAGAATGTATCATTAACACTAGAAGACTCAAAAGTCACAGACCCAAATTTGATAGTGGAAAAATTCAGTGAATACTTCACTTCACTAGCTGAAGACCTCATTCAAGTACACTGTCAAGGACCAGTCCCAAGTTTCTCCAGCAAGTCAGTGATCTTGACTACTTCTATGTATGTTTATGAAACAAACCCCAATGAAATTATAAGTAAAAGTAAATCATTAAGCAATAAAATGTCAAGTGGTCTTGATGAAGTACCTGATTTCATATTAAAAACATGTGCTCACCACATAGAAAACCCCTTGGCAAAAATTTTCAACCTCTCTTTAAAAACTGGTGTATTTCCAGATATTTTTAAAATAGCAAAAGTTACACCAATGCTAAAAAAAGGTTCTTCTGAAAAAAATATCAAACTACCGACCCGTGTCACAGTTAAGTTTCTACTTAAAAATTCTAGAAAAACTCTTCTATGACAGGTTTCTAAGTTTCATAAATAAATATGCACCACCTACAGTACAACAACACGGTTTTAGAAAGTCTAAATCTACACAGACACCAATTTTCGAATTCTTAGACTGCATTTTAAAATCCCTTGATCAACATAAATTAGCTGCAGGTATTTTTCGAGATCTATCAAAAGCCTTTGATATCCTGGACCATAACATTCTGCTCAAAAAATTAGAAAGACGAGGAGTA
The DNA here is from genome assembly GCF_021461385.2 of Schistocerca piceifrons. NCBI lineage: Eukaryota > Metazoa > Arthropoda > Insecta > Orthoptera > Acrididae > Schistocerca > Schistocerca piceifrons. Next base: position 1,120,749,647 of record NC_060139.1, on the reverse strand, counting down.
AGAGGTGTAGCCCCCCCATGAACCATGGACCTTGCCGTTGGTGGGGAGGCTTGCGTGCCTCAGCGATACAGATAGCCGTACCGTAGGTGCAACCACAACGGAGGGGTATCTGTTGAGAGGCCAGACAAACGTGTGGTTCCTGAAGAGGGGCAGCAGCCTTTTCAGTAGTTGCAAGGGCAACAGTCTGGATGATTGACTGATCTGGCCTTGTAACAATAACCAAAACGGCCTTGCTGTGCTGGTACTGCGAACGGCTGAAAGCAAGGGGAAACTACAGCCGTAATTTTTCCCGAGGGCATGCAGCTTTACTGTATGATTACATGGTGATGGCGTCCTCTTGGGTAAAATATTCCGGAGGTAAAATAGTCCCCCATTCGGATCTCCAGGCGGGGACTACTCAAGAGGATGTCGTTATCAGGAGAAAGAAAACTAGCGTTCTACGGATCGGAGCGTGGAATGTCAGATCCCTTAATCGGGCAGGTAGGTTAGAAAATTTAAAAAGGGAAATGGATAGGTTGAAGTTAGATATAGTGGGAATTAGTGAAGTTCGGTGGCAGGAGGAACAAGATTTCTGGGCAGGTGACTACAGGGTTATAAACACAAAATCAAATAGGGGTAATGCAGGAGTAGGTTTAATAATGAATAGGAAAATAGGAATGCGGGTAAGCTACTACAAACAGCATAGTGAACACATTATTGTGGCCAAGATAGAAACGAAGCCCACACCTACTACAGTAGTACAAGTTTATATGCCAACTAGCTCTGTAGATGACGAAGAAATTGAAGAAATGTATGATGAAATAAAAGAAATTATTCAGATTGTGAAGGGAGACGAAAATTTAATAGTCATGGGTGACTGGAATTCGAGTGTAGGAAAAGGGAGAGAAGGAAACGTAGTAGGTGAATATGGATTGGGGGACAGAAATGAAAGAGGAAGCCGCCTGGTAGAATTTTGCACAGAGCACAACATAATCATAACTAACACTTGGTTTAAGAATCATGAAAGAAGGTTGTATACATGGAAGAACCCTGGAGATACTAAAAGGTATCAGATAGATTATATAATGGTAAGACAGAGATTTAGGAACCAGGTTTTAAATTGTAAGACGTTTCCAGGGGCAGATGTAGACTCTGACCACAATCTATTGGTTATGACCTGTAGATTAAAACTGAAGTAACTGCAAAAAGGTGGGAATTTAAGGAGATGGGACCTGGATAAACTAAAAGAACCAGAGGTTGTACAGAGATTCAGGGAGAGCATAAGGGAGCAATTGACAGGAATGGGGGAAATAAATACAGTAGAAGAAGAATGGGTAGCTTTGAGGGATGAAGTAGTGAAGGCAGCAGAGGATCAAGTAGGTAAAAAGACGAGGGCTAGTAGAAATCCTTGGGTAACAGAAGAAATATTCAATTTAATTGATGAAAGGAGAAAATATAAAAATGCAGTAAGTGAAACAGGCAAAAAGGAATACAAACGTCTCAAAAATGAGATCGACAGGAAGCGCAAAATGGCTAAGCAGGGATGGCTAGAGGACAAATGTAAGGATGTAGAGGCCTATCTCACTAGGGGTAAGATAGATACCGCCTACAGGAAAATTAAAGAGACCTTTGGAGATAAGAGAACGACTTGTATGAATATCAAGAGCTCAGATGGAAACCCAGTTCTAAGCAAAGAAGGGAAAGCAGAAAGGTGGAAGGAGTATATACAGGGTCTATACAAGGGCGATGTACTTGAGGACAATATTATGGAAATGGAAGAGGATGTAGATGAAGATGAAATGGGAGATATGATACTGCGTGAAGAGTTTGACAGAGCACTGAAAGACCTGAGTCAAAACAAGGCCCCCGGAGTAGACAATATTCCATTGGAACTACTGACGGCCGTGGGAGAGCCAGTCCTGACAAAACTCTACCATCTGGTGAGCAAGATGTATGAAACAGGCGAAATACCCTCAGACTTCAAGAAGAATATAATAATTCCAATCCCAAAGAAAGCAGGTGTTGACAGATGTGAAAATTACCGAACTATCAGCTTAATAAGTCACAGCTGAAAAATACTAACACGAATTCTTTACAGACGAATGGAAAAACTAGTAGAAGCCAACCTCGGGGAAGATCAGTTTGGATTCCGTAGAAACACTGGAACACGTGAGGCAATACTGACCTTATGACTTATCTTAGAAGAAAGATTAAGGAAAGGCAAACCTACGTTTCTAGCATTTGTAGACTTAGAGAAAGCTTTTGACAATGTTGACTGGAATGCTCTCTTTCAAATTCTGAAGGTGGCAGGGGTAAAATACAGGGAGCGAAAGGCTATTTACAATTTGTACAGAAACCAGATGGCAGTTGTAAGAGTCGAGGGACATGAAAGGGAAGCAGTGGTTGGGAAGGGAGTAAGACAGGGTTGTAGCCTCTCCCCGATGTTGTTCAATCTGTATATTGAGCAAGCAGTAAAGGAAACAAAAGAAAAATTCGGAGTAGGTATTAAAATTCATGGAGAAGAAATAAAAACTTTGAGGTTCGCTGATGACATTGTAATTCTGTCAGATACAGCAAAGGACTTGGAAGAGCAGTTGAATGGAATGGACAGTGTCTTGAAAGGGGGGTATAAGATGAACATCAACAAAAGCAAAACAAGGATAATGGAATGTAGTCTAATTAAGTCGGGTGATGCTGAGGGAATTAGATTAGGAAATGAGGCACTTAAAGTAGTAAAGGAGTTTTGCTATTTGGGGAGCAAAATAACTGATGATGGTTGAAGTAGAGAGGAGACCAAGAGATGAATACACTAAGCAGATTCAGAAGGATGTAGGTTGCAGTAGGTACGGGGAGATGAAAAAGCTTGCACAGGATAGAGTAGCATGGAGAGCTGCATCAAACCAGTCTCAGGACTGAAGACCACAACAACAACAAGAGGTGTAGCACATAGCTGGTTTTTTCATACCTAAAAAACTGCAGTATGAATTCAACAAAATTAATAAAATAGGAAACAACTCCTTTCTTTCTAGCGAATTAACAATAAAACTTTGTGTACTGCAGGGCTCAATCTTAGGTCCACTACTCTTCTTGATTTATGTGGATGGCTTAGTTGAATATACGAGTCCCACAAAAACCATCCTGTTTGCCGATGACACCAGCATATTGCTCACTGGATCCAACCCAGAAACTTTGCAGTCCACAGCAGAAAGTTCTATGGAAAGACTTTCTGAGTGGTTCACAAAAAAACAAACTCATTATAAATAATGAAAAAACTGTGTGTCGATTTTCATGTAATTGCTCCAACTAATCAAATGTCTATTCAAGCACAATTAAAAAATGATCCCCTAGAAAATGTAAGTGTCACAAAATTTTTGGGTCTATTGGTTCAGCAGGACTTAAAGTGGGGCACACATATAAATAACTTGTCTAGAAAACTATAATCTGTGTGCTATGGCCTAAGAATTTTAAAGGCTACAACAAGCAAAACAACAGTACTGCAGGCATACTATGCACAGTTCCACTCACTAGTCCGATATGGGATCGTTTTCTGGGGATACTCAATTCATAGTGTAAAGGTTTTTAGAATGCAACAAGGGCTCTAAGAATAATTTGTGGCCTTAAAAAGATGGACTCCTGTAAATACGATTTTACTGAGCTTAGTGTTCTAAATGTTCCAAGTTTATTCATTTATGAAACTGTCTTGTTCACTAGGGACTACCTCCTGAAAACAAGCAAACTGCTACAGAACAAAAATGTACACAACTATGGTACCAGAGGGAAATCAAATATACATCAAAAATATCACAGAACAACCACCTATTAGAGGAGCATAATTAACATTGGTGTAATACTACATAATAAGATAACAGAGGAAATAAAAAATGCTACTCATCCAATATTTAAAGCTAAACTAAAGGCATTTCTAATAAAGCACTGTTTCTATTCTGCCAGAGAATTTCTGAATACGTAACAAAATTAATCGTAATAGGTACCTATTTTTAATTTGCCTACTATTTTGCTTATACTATGTATTATTGTAACTTATATTTGACCTGTCCAATATCAATTGTACAATTTGTGCTGTATGATAAAACTGGACCAATAAAAAATCAAATCAAATCAAATCAGATTTTAAAATTTGTTGTTCCCCTCACAGATTTGAACACATCATCAGTTTTACTTGCTATCTGAGGCAATGTAGGAAGGGTCTCACCCAGATGTAGTTGAATGTAGGTTGAAGCAGAATATTAGCTTAAAGGAAAAAACAGGTTGGGATTAAATTAGAATAGGAAAAGAAGAATTCTGCTTCTAGGTAGCAGTCATGGGAGGGGTGTAGGCCAGCGGCTTCAGGACGAATTAGGCGCAGGGTAACAGGTCACAAGTTTTGTGAAACCATGTGCTAACCTTAGCCAGGTGACAGCAAACTTAGGTCAGTTATGCAGGAAGTCTGAGAAGGAACATCAGGTTATTATAATTGGAGGAGCAGGAGACAGCCTGGCTATGAATCCAAGATAAATCATTAGGAGTGACCTGGATAAAACAGGAGCAGAAAATGGGCACACAAATGTGGGGTTTGTGGAGCTCTTTCAATGCCATGATCGGCTCTGGATAAACAGTGCTATAAGGCACGACTGGACAGGATGCCCCAGACACCGGCAAAATCTCATGTAAGTGTTGTTCCAGTTGATGCTATTGGTAAGTGGGAATACACCTGCACCTAAATATGAAGGGGAAAGACAAGGTCGCTTCTCTATTAGTAGATACTGTAAGGAGGGCCACAGTTACACATGGGACGATCGCTGTGGTTAATGGGACCAGGCAAACAGGTTCTTTAGATTAAAGCCAAAGTCCAGACAGACAACAATCAAGAAAAATAGTACAAATGAAGCCATATGTACAGCAAATAGAGATAAAGCTATGGGTACTATCAACTTACTTCTCCAAAATATCAGGGAAACAAAAAATAAAGTAGATGAGCTATTAGTGTGTTTAGATGATCTCAAAAATAAGAATGTGATTGATATACTTTGTCTGTCTGAACACCATGTAACTGTGGGGATGGAAAGTGTCAGTACAAATGGGTATAATTCAGCATCTTACACTTGCAGATGTAGCATGGATAAAGGAGGAATTGCCATTTACACAAAACAAGGGTACAAATACAAAACTGTAGAAGTAAGCAAATTTTGTGTTGATCAGCACTTTGAAGTTTGTGCATGTGAACTACAGCTAGCTAGTGTATGTTGATATTAGCAACAGCGCACAGGTCCCCATTAGGAGAATGGGAGCTATTCATAAAAAACGTTTGACTTCCTATTATGCTGTCCGTCATACAGAAAGAAGAAGTTATTAATCTGTGGTGATTTCAATATAAACTTTCTAAGCAATTCTGATAGGAAAAGTGAACTAGAAGTGTTATTAATGACATGTAACTTAGAATCAATGATCAATTTCCCTACACATATAGCTCAAGACAGTAGCACTCTAATAGATAATGTATTTGTAAAGCAAGAGGATGCAGAACTAACACATGCTTTCCCTGTGACAAATGGATTATCAGACCATGATGCACAATTGATTAACTTACAAAACCTAGCAGGGTGTACAGTCCAGAAACCATTAAGTAACAGTGTAAGGTTGCTCAGCCCAGTACCTATAGAGCACTTCAAAGAAAGTTTAAGAAATGTTAATTGGGGAGATGTACCTATATAATGAGCCAAATGCTAATGATAAATGCAACATATATCTTGATAAGTTTATATCCCCTTCTGAACATTGTTGCCCAAAACAATTACTAAATGTAACACCATTTTTCAAAGAAACCTTGGATTGCTAAAAGTATTAAAATGTCTTCAGAAAGAAAAAGAAAACTGTATGGGATAGCAAGAATTAGTAAAGACCCAGGAGTAATTTTACACTATAAAGTTATTGTAACATACTGAAAGAAGTTGTCATAAAATAAAGAGATAAATATGTTAGAGATGAAATTAACAACTCGGGCAATAAAATCAAATCAATATGGAATGTTGTTAGAAGGGAGACAGGAAAAGTAACCACGGGGGTATGTAGTATTACTATTAAGGGGAATGAGACTATTTTAACCAACAGTACACAAGCAGTTAATGTATTTAACAACTACACAAGCAGCTAATGTATTTAACAACCATTTCTTAAGTGTAGGTAAAAAACTTGGTGAGAACAGTTCAAGAGAAAAAAACAAGCAGTGCGTGGAAGAGTCAGTTTGGAGAAATCTTAAATTAATTTTCACCTAACAACCTCTTGTGAAATAAGGAAAATCATTAAATCTTTGAAAAATAAATGTTCAGTTGGAGTAGATGACATCTGTAACAAGATATTAAAACAATGTGGAGAATTTACAACTGATGTTCTGAGTCACATATGTAATGCATCACTAACTCAAGGTATTTTCCCAGACAGTTTAAAATATGCCATTGTCATAGCCTCTCTAGGAAAAATGGGACACCACATATGTCAATAATTACCGGTCAGTAACCTTGCTTACAGCATTTTCAAAAATCACCAAGAATGTAATGTACTCAAGAGTGGTTAGCCATCTCAACAGTAATGGGATACTTAGTAAATCACAGTTCGGATTTCAAAAACGCTGTTCTACTGAGACAGCTATATACAGTTTCACTGCCCATGTAATAGAGTCTTTAAATAGTAAAATATCGCCAATAGGAATTTTCTGTGACTTATCCTAAGCATCTGATTGTGTGAACCATGACATTATATTACAGAACTTGCAATTCTACGGTATAAATGGAACAGCATATGAATGGTTTAAGCCATATCTACAAAAGAGGAAACAAAAAAGTTTCTTTCTATGGTTTAGATGATTTAAGGAAGTTTGCCACTTCATCTAACTGGAGTGAAATTACATTAAGTGTTCCACAGGGTTTGATCCCAGGTCCCCTTCTGTTCTTGATATAAATGGACAACCTTCCTAACTTCTCTGAAACAAGAAGCTAACCCGACACTATTTACTGATTATGCAAGCATCATTATTTATCCAGTAAAAGAAACTCCAATGTAAAATGATACAAATAATGAATTTGCAAAAGTTGTTCATTGCTTTTCTGCGAATGGGCTTGCTCTGAACTTAAAAAAAACACAGTACATCCAATTTTCTGCCACAAGGAGTACAGTTCCTTCAATAAAAATAGCACATCAACAGAAGTCAGTAGACAGGGTAGAGCATACTAAGTTTGTAGGTGGACGTATAGATGAGATTCTTAATTGGAAAAATTCATATTTTGGATCTCCTAAAGCGACTAGGTTCAGGAACTTTGCAATCAGAATAATTGCCAATTTTGAGGATATAGAAATTAGTAAGCTAACATACTTAGCACAATTTCACACTCTGATGTCATACGGAATTATATTTTGGGGTAACTCAACACTTAGGCGAATGTATTCACTGTTCAGAAGAAAGAGGTTAGAATAATTTGTGGGACTCATAGTCGCACATCTAGGCATCTGTTTAAAAGGTTAGGAATTCTTACAACAGCCTCATAGAACATTTACTCACTAATGAAATTTGTTCTCAATGACATGGACCATTTTAAAAACAACAGTGACATTCATGATTATGATACTAGAAGGAAGAAAGACTTACACTCTCCTCTTCTTTACCTATATTTGGCACAGAAAGGGGTAAAATATGCTGCTGTAAAACTTTTTGATAAATTACCAGATGAAATAAAATGTTTGACAGACCATACATGAATTCTTGAATAGGAATAAATAAATTTATAGGTATAATATATGAGTTTTGTTCCATTTAATGATATGGGGTACATGATAAAAATTTTAAGCATAAAAAAATTGATTCATGTATGCATTTATTATGTACTTGACACATTCCACATCATAATGGTTACTGTGAGAATGATCAATGGAACACATAACCAACAAATGAAACTGATTGTTGCCCACAGCAACAAGGCCTTGCAATGCAGACTTTGTCTGCCCACTCTCTACTGCCTTTCTTATGTAAATCTTGTCCCCTCCACACTTCTCTACTGCTCCACTTCTCTGTGTGATAACACCTTCCTACATGGGCTATAGTTTTTGCAAAAATACTTAACAGCTATTTTAGAAGCATACAAAAATCGAAAAATTGTGTAATTTAAGACAGAAATATAGTGAATACACATCTTTTATGAGTTTTTATTGTTTTTAAAAATTTAAGTGAAGCTACTCTATTTTGCAGAAACATACAGACAGAATAAAAACATTCTTGTATTCAGATTTGGGTCTGTTCACTACTTAATAAATTTATGAATTTCATTTACAGTTTGGCACTGGAATAGACATTCCGGACATTTCTTTTGAAATCTGCCATTAACGTTAAGGGCTTTTGAATCACAGAAATTATTCAATACTAGAGATGAGAGTGAACTCAAGCACAGTTTTATAAAAATTATCAATAATCCACTCACTCTGCTATGGTCTGCTATAGGAGGAGATCAGTACAAGGAATCAGCTTCAGTTATATATTTGGCAGGATCTAATATAGCTTAAGGCATTCATGGCAGTTAAAGTTGAAAAAGTCAATTTGTTTTCACATTGAAACAATAAGAGGAATTTATAACCCACTGCCTGTACATATTGCCATATAACAACAATGGAAATTTCTGGATGAACTAAAACATAAAATAAGGACTGTAGAGGACTGATGTATCACACATGTAAACACGCAACAGAAAACATTATTCACACTAGTTTTTGAGCTCTTTACCTTCCTCCAGCAAAAATGCACATACTCACACACACAACCACATAAACTCCCAAGCACACTCTCCCACAACTATAGAAAGGTTGACTAATGATTATTGATTATTGAGAGCAGTTGCCTGCACAGCTGCAGGTGCTGAGGATGTAGAGAAGGACACACAAGGCAAGGAGGGATAGTGGGATTAATGTGGGGAAGATCTTTCGACAGATGACTCAGTGGCTGCACACCAAGACAAAAGTAGTTCAGAAGATAGTGGGAAAGGAAAGGGGGGACAGGGGTGAGAGAGAGGTGTGAAGGGGGAAGATGGGGAGGGGTGAGAGAGGGGATGATATAGGAGGGGGAGGGAGTGAGAGAAGAGGGATAGGGGCAAGAGAGGGAGGGGGTGGGAGGGGAAGGGGGAGAGAGGAGTGGGGAGGGGAAGGGGAGTGAGGAGGGAAGTGCAGAGGGTGCGGGTAAGAGGAGGGGAGTGGAGGAAGAGGTGGCAGATGGGGGGAGGTAGACTGGGAGGAGAGGGGGAGGGAGAGGGGAGGGGGGAGGGAGAGGGGGCGGTGGGAGTGAGAGAAGGGGAGGTGAAGAGAGGGGGAGGGGAGAGAAGAGGGGGAGAGGGGAGGGGGGAGAAGAGGGGGAGGGGAGATAAGAGGGAGAGAGGGGGAGATGGGAATGGAGAGGGAGAGGGAGGGAGGGGAGAGGGAAAAAGAGAGGGGGGAGGGAGGGAGAGAGGGGAATGGAGAGGGAGAGGGGGAGGGAGGGAGGGGAGAGGGAAAAAGAGAGGGGGGAGGGAGGGGGAGAAAGAGAGAGCCCACTTGACACGACACGAGGCGGGAGGAGGGGGAGGGGGGGCAGCAGGACATCATCTGGACAGGAAAGGAATGCTGTAGACAGATGAGAGAAGGGAAAAGGTCAGGTGAGGCAGTGGTAGACAGTTAAATGGAGGTTTAGGCCAAGGGGATTGTACAAGTGCAGGATATGGTGGAGAGACAATTCCCACCTGTGTAGTTATAAGAAACTAGTGCTGCCAGGGAGTATCCAAATGGCTCCCTTAGTGAAATAGTTGTGGGAGTCACCTGTGTTGTGGTGCACAAAATGTTCGGCAACTGGTTGGTCATATTTGCAGTTTGCCATAGTTTGGAGGTAACTATTCATGTGAGTAGATGGTTGATTACTTGTCATGCCCACATAGAACACTGGGTAGTAACTGCAGCATAGCTGACACAAAACATGGTTGCTTTTAAATGTGGCCCTGCCTTTTATTGGCTAGGAAATGCCAGTGAGTGGACTGTGATAGGAGATGGTTAGGTGTGTGGGACATATTTTGCACTGGAGTTAACCACAAGGGAATGACCCATGGGGTGCATTCGGAGTAGGTTTGGAATAGGGACGGATAAGGATATTCTGTAAACTGCGTGGGCAGTAGAACACTGCACAATGTGTCTGTCAATAAGGTTTTATCGAGCTAGTCCACAGACAGATCTGCTGTGTCACCTCCTGAAACACCAGTAAACCTGTTAACCAGCCACCGACCAGCACTCCTCTGATCTGCTAGTATCACCTTGGCCTTGAAAAGATCAACAAAAAGCTCAACCACACCCTTCACCAGGCTTTCAACTACCTCTCATTACACCCTGAGATGAGGGACATTGTACCTCAAATCATACCCACATCAACCAAAGTAGTGGTTTGCCAAGCACCAGACCAATAGAATATCCTTGCCATACAGCTCCCAATCCTGCACCCCATGGGTCATTTCCTTCTGGTCAACACAGGAGCAAGACACTTCCATACACCAACCCACCATCCACCACCTCGTACTGCAGTCAAGTCATATGCATTGTAATGTTCTGATATAGGCTAGATGAAGTGTATGAGAACTTTAGGGGAGTTTCAGGTGAGACATAGTTTTCGAACAGTCAGGAGCAAATGCCGAAAGACAAACATCCAGTGATAGCAGGTAGCTGCTTGGGTCAGCACCAAACACTGTCACAGGGAGCACCTGCAAGTGGCATGGATTTTGGGACTCTTGGAGGATACTTGTAGGAGACTCAAACAATCGAAAATTCAGGATGGAATGATGACAATATTATGAAAAGGATAATTGCTACTCACCATATAGCAATGATGCTGGGTCAAAGATGTGGACAACAAAACAACTTTGCGACAGTCTTTTTGTTGTGCCTATCTGACTCGGCATCTCCAAAATATGGTGAGTAGCAACTATCCTTTCACAATATTATAGGAGACTCAAGGAATTCTAGAGTTTCATAACAATCAATTACTTTATTCCAACTTAACTACTACACTGAAGACCATTTATAAACATAGATGAGAGAGAACAGAAGAAGAATCACCCAGTGCTTCATTAAGTACAAACATTTGAGAGCAACATTAAAAGTGAGAAAACAGACTTAAATTGGACATTACCCAAGGTTGGTGTTGAGCGACACGTAATCCCGACACTCTGACTGAGAAATACTTGGAATACGAAAACCTGAGGCTTTAGAAAGTATTCTGACAGCACAATGTTTCTGCAGCCACCTCACTAACACTACTGGAATGTCACAGTCATTTGCCAGTCTAACATGGGACTTTTCTCCTTCATGGTGCCTCCAACCAACTCCATTTTGCATCCTTCCCCTTCTTCTTCTCTGCTGGATGACTGCTTCTAGCATTCAGACTAACAAGCTGTACATTTGGTAGCAACAGCATCCAGCTGAAAGCTAAACATCACTGCCCTTCTTAGTACGGTAAGGAACAACAGTGTTTTACATCGCCATGCTCCACCCTGCAGACGCAGGCTTCTATCTCATGAGCAGAGGCCTCTACTTCAGCAGTTTTCTTCATTTTCCCTCTCAATCTAACTTCTGTGAAACTACTGATGCGGCTATTCTTAGGTGTAATGGTCATTCTTGCTGCATGTGCTAAGAAATGCCTGTTTATGATTATCGCCTACTTACAACAACATGTAGATGGTTGTGGAGATACTAATTAGTTCTCTTTATCATGACAGCTGTCCAAGCATTTGCAGTTCGTAAGTTTCTTCCATTACTATTTCCCTAGAGTAACCTAAAAGCTACGATTTACGCCTGTACCTACAGTGTGTCTCTGGTTTCTTGCCTCGGAGCACTCTTGCTGACTCCCAACAGTCTCAAGCTTAACAGTGAATGATTCAATAAGTTGTTAATATATGACAGCATTTCCTTTCCAATGGCCAATGGCCTTGCCACACTGATAATACTGGTTCCCATCAGATGACTGAAGTTAAGTGCTGTCAGGCTTGGCTAGCACTTGGGATGTTGGTAAGCGGGATGCACTTAGCCGTTGAGACAACCATGTAAGGAGCTACTTCATTGAGAAGTAGTAGTTACGGTCACGAAAACTGACAATGGCCAGGACAGCAGTGGGCTGACCACATGCCCCTCCACAACCACATCCCGTGACACCTAAAACCTGCTGTGGCAATCACTCGATACCATTTGGGCCCCCCAGGGACCGTCCAGACAGAGAATTTCCTACCCAATAAAAGGCAAGGTCATGTGTAAAATCCGAAATGTTATACATCAGCTATGCTGCAATTACTCTGCAGCATGCTATGTGGGCATGACAAGTAACCAATTGTCTACTTGCATGAGTGGCCATCATCAAACTGTGGCAGTCTGCAAACTTGATCACCCAGTTCCAAAACATGCTGTGTACCACAGCACAAATGACTTCAACAGCTGCTTCAGTAACTGAGAAAATGGATTCCCCTACCAGAATAGTTTCTCTGAACTACATAGGTGGGACTTCCCTCTCCAACACATCCTGCACTCACGCAATTCCTCTGATCTAAACCTCCGTTAATCAGTTCCTCATTACCTTTTCCCTTCTCTCTTCTGTCCTCACCACTCCTTTCCACTCCAGATCATGTACTGTCTTCTCCCAGCACTCTCCCCCCACCCCCAGAGGTGGCATGCATTCTCTCTCTCTCTCTCTCTCTCTCTCTCTCTCTCTCTCTCTCTCTCTCTCCCCCCCCCCCTCCCTTCTACCCTTTTCCACCCTTCCTCCTTCCTTCCTGTCTCCCTCTTCATCTCTACCTTCCTCTCCCTTCCTCCCATCCCTTTCAACCCCACTTCCTTTCTCTATCTCTTACAAACTCTACCCTCTGAATTTCTTTTGTCTTGTTGTGCAGACACTGAGTCATCTGTCGAAAGACCTCCTTCACACTATCCTACTAACCCCTCAGTTCTAGTGCATTCTTCTCTCCTCCCTCCCCACCACCATCTGCGCAGGCAACTGCTCTCAATAAGCGATAATCAACAGCCAGTCTCACGGCAGGAATGTGGTTGGGTGTCTGTGTGCCTAAATATGTGTACTTTTTCTAGAGAAAGAGTAAGAGCTCGAAAGCTAATATGAATACTGTTTTCTACTGCATGTTTCTATATGCCACACCTCACTCCACTGGTTTCTCTTATATTATACTGTTGTTTAGATCTAGCAAGTACACATTAAAAAGGGTTTGAGCCTATTCCTCGAGCCAATATGACATTTAAAGTTACATGCAGCAGTTTAAATAATAAAATGTGTATTAAATAAAACACTCATACTCAAATGTTTACAAGGAAGTAATCAGTTTATTTTAACTTCGAGTCTCTACATTACATAACTTACCCCACCATCTATTATGTATAATCCTTTGTCTTTCTTCACAATATTGCAGTGAGACCTTGACACATACATTGATAGGCAATTGATTTCATTATATCGTGCCCTTCCAACTCTGTACTGTAAACAGAATTTCAAACTGTTATCATATCTGTGATACATGATATGGAGTATGTGAACTTACACTACATCTTACTTGTTGAACATGTTATACTTGTTGGATAATAGATGAGAAGCAAATATGCCTAAAATGATTGGAGTTATAAATAAAGATGTTTTTGGTTAAAATGAAAGCATGTACTGGAGATGTTATGGTAATAAAACAGTGAGACCACATGACCTAGAGAGAGACGTAAACAAATAAGAATTGTTTCTTCTCTGTAACATCTGAGATCTATAACGAGGTGCACATTTATAAGGAACTATTATAACATCTATTATTTTTGCTTATATAAGGTTCCAACTGTTTGAAGAATAAATTATGACTTCTCAATTAGATATTTTAGCTGTTGTTCTTGTTGTTGTTGTTATCTTCATTCTGAAATATGTCACAATTTTGTACAATAATAGAGAAGCAGATGTGCCTAAACAGAATGGAGCTTTAAATGAGGATACATTTGCTGAAAATAAAACCATATTTACAGAACTTGCTAATAGTGATAAAAGGGCAGGATCATGTGACACACAGAGCTATGTAAACAAATACGAAATGTTTCTTCTCTGTAACATTGGGGATTTATATTGTTACAGCTATTATTTTTGCTCATGTATAAGGCTCCCCACTGTTTCAAGAAAATTCCAACTTGACAATTAGGAGCAGCTGCAAAAGTTACAAAGTGTAACATAAAACAAACAAGGTATCTGGCCTTGTAAGTAAGATATGGACATAATGTTGAAGGAAACCACGAGTTTACACAGCACACAACATTGTCTTCACTGATAATGATAAAATATTTTGATAAGCTAGATGTTAAAATAATTAAAATAAACAAATACGCCAGTATGTAAAGATCACGATAAAAAGAAAAAGCTTAGCATTGCGTGAAACTCTCTCTCTCTCTCTCTCTCTCTCTCTCTCTCTCTCTCTCTCTCTCTCTCTCTCTGTCTTGTAAATTCTTGATTGCCTTCATCATGGTGTCCATATTCTACCTACTAGCTCCAATGGCCTATTTGTTTTTTCTTATACTTCATAACTTTTGTTGCTGCTGATTGTGAAGTTAGGATTATTTTTTGAAACAATTGGAGCCTGAAGTGAGCAAAAATAATGAGTGCAATAATGGGTCCCTATAAACATCCACCATGTTATAAGTCTCCGATGTCAATGAGAAGAAACAGTTCTTATTTCTTTACAAATCTCTCGGAGTCACAAGGTCTCACTCTTTTATCCCTACAGCATGTCCTGCAAATACATTTTCATTTTAAGCAAAAACACCCTAATTCAGAATTCCAACCTGTATACATTTGTATGTGTGGCAATGAACATCAGACAAAACAGAGATGAGCTAAGCACACTGAAAAACATTAAAGCATCAGCTTTGAAAGACTGAGAAATCAATCAGGCAACATACAATTTTAAAAAGAGATCCACAGCAGCTGCATCAACCATAAAAAAAAGAGAAAATAAAGAAAGAAAGAAAGAAAGAAAACTAAAGAAAGAAAGAAAGAAAAAAAATAAAGAAAGAAAGAAAGGAAAGAAAGAAAAGATGTGATCTCCGTTTATCACTATTCCCTTGTCTGTTGTCTGAAAACAGAATGCACCCAGTAAAATGTAATGCACTAACTGTAGAGGGAGAACAAGGCTTGTATACAGTAAGCAGATTAAAGTGGATATAGGTTGCAGTGGTAATGCAAAGATGAAGAGGCTTGCACAAGGTGGTCCATGTGGAGAGCTACATCAAACCAGTCTGAAGATACCATCATCTTCATCAAATCATCATCATTGTCAACAACAATTAAAACATAAAGAGACAGACCAAGGCTACTGTATTTTCTCTGTCTGAGTGTGCAGATGATATTACATCATGGCAGCAGTATATCTACATGCACACCATAAGCTGGGTGTTCCCAAGTTAGATGACAACCAGTATCCATGTGAAAGTGGAAGTGTCTTTTTCATGACAAGTTATGCAGATTATCATCATCTTGCCTTTCGCTGCTGTGGGTGTGTATACATGCCCTGCTACATTGCTGCTCAGGTGCTGTTGACATGTATACATGTGCCGCTTTGATTTTTCTACACTGTTATAGACATCTGAATGCGTCCTGAGCCGCTAACCTCTCAATGCTGAGGACGAGTTACTTCCATACTCGGTGAATAAAAAAGTTTCATGTATTTATCAATAACATATGTGCCTCACTGTGTACTGTCATTTGCAGAACACCTCGTTTCGATATCTTGAATCATTTATGAGACATAACGATTGTTATGAGCACTCGAGTTGTGATGTGTGAGGATGTGAATGGGTGAGTCACACATTACCATCCTTCAAATATAAAACCCAAAATGAGATATCCTTTTGGTATCAACTTTAAATAAAATTTAGGTATCTTGGCTACATTTCATTCCCTGCAATATATAAGCTAACAATCAACCATATGTTAAGTTCACGCAATGCCTTTTTACCTTAGTGAACTCTTTAAAATTCCATCTGATATTTTACTTAATTTGATGTACGACAGTAAATATGACAGACAATGAAATGAAATTCAGTTCTTTGAGTGCAGCTATCATACTGTAAGCGTGCAGAAATCAAATGTTTCCACCTAATATTTTCCGAAAAATTGGTTCAGTATTTCCTATCGATCGGAACACTGTCTCTCAGACAGGCACCAGCATTTGACAAGCAGTACAGCCATAATAAAAGCAGCCACAACAAGAAATTCAAAGACCTTGTCTGTAGAAGCAAAAGGGTTAACTATCAAGCTTATTTTAAAATGGGTCAGTTGATATTTAGACTCTATATGTAACGGACATCATTTGAACCTTGATTGAGAATACATAAAATATTTTCCCACATTCTCATACTCAGGGAATAGGAGTTATACGTAATAGCATACTACAGTGTTCTCATTTATTTGCACCGTATGTATCTGTGTGAAATGTGGATGCATTGTGTAGTATCAAGATATCAATGAATTGTCCGCCTCTGGTAGCTGAGAGGTCAGTGCGACAGAATGTCAATCCTAAGGACCTGGGTTTGATTCCCGCCTGGGTCGGAAATTTTCTCCGATCAGGGGCAATTATGAACAGACACTGATTAAAAGGAAACAATGATTCAAGATAAAGATTATCAAGTTTCATAATACACAGTAACAATAGGAGTAAAACTGATGCCAGATACTGTATTTCTACTGCAAAGATCACATAGGACAGTTCAGTATCTGCACTCCTACAAAGTTTTGAGTATTGAGGAATGTTATTGTTTCTGACTTGCACAGAGGGCAGTACATTTCCTTGTTTGTACGCCACCCTATCCATACAGGAAGATGTAAACAATGAAATGCATTGCCCTCTACTCAAGTCAAAAACAACAGGTACTCAATACTCAAATCTTTACAGGATTATATATTACAAGCTGGAAAATAATAACACTATTGAGTTTATGGGTAAGCGTTGTAGGGTTGCCGAATCCAATGATGCACGCTACACCACATGTAATAAACACTATTTTTATTTCTCGTAAGCACACATATACAGTTGTTTACATTCTGAATTCTCGGTACACGTCCGTACACTTTCGCGCGCGACCACAGACTGGGGCAAAGAGCTTGCCAAAAACAAAGATATTAACCGCGACTTGGTCGATAGTCGCCACATTAGCCCCCCCCCCCCCCCCCCTAGAGTGTGGAGCACAAACATAAATATTGGGGCATACATGTAAAGGGAACACCCAGGGGGGAGGGAGAGGGTGTTTAATCAGAAACCATACCTTACATTACATTACATTAGTAATTGAAGTCTTCGAGCCAGCGAGGGGGGCGGATGGTCCTGCCTGACCGGGTGAATCCTCGTACAGCAGTTGAGGGATCTGGGGAGGGGATGGTGGGTTGTGAGGGGCCAGGATAGCGGATCTGAATGCCTGTGGCGGTACGTATGACTTTGACCGTTGATGGGTCAGTACCAACAGGCAAGGGGACAGACTGGAGGAGATGAATGTAAGTTAAGTTGTCACTGGGGAAGCTGGCTTGTTCGTAGAAGATGTACACATTACCCGGCTGCATAACAAAAAACACATTAGAGCTGCAAATAAGATCTGTGTTGACATTCACTACCACTTCCTGATACGGGTTGACAGAATCTCCACACGAGTCGTCATCGGTGACATCACACGCTCTGAGGCTGGTCCCTGATACATCACTGAATCCTAACAGGGGAGAGGCGAGGGGCTGCCTGTAGGAGGGTAAATCATCACACGCATCACTCTGCCTAGGAATGTCACACGCACCTGTAGCACTGTCACACGACTGGGAGTGGGGAACGTCACACGTGTGGGAATGGGCATCGCTCATCCATGGACTGTCGGTAGATGCCTCATGCGAGGTGGGTGCAGCAGGGGATGGGGTCTGACTGGGAGGGGTATCGGGCAGTTCTCCCAGAGTCCATGCAGGTTTGAGGCGGCAGACGGATACCGTTTGAGGCGTGCTGTTAATGAGCACTTCGAACGTGTTGGTACGCCGTGATATGACTCTGTGCGGGCCCGTATATGGAGGTCTGAGTGCCGGTCGGATGGTGTCGTCACGCACCATGACGTGAGTGCACGACGCCAAGTCCTTATGCAGAAATACGGGAGGGGGCGTGTGTGGTCGAGGAGGCGGCACGCGGATGTTAGCAATTAGCTCCTTGACCTGCCCGACGAATGTCGAGTCGCAGATTTGATCTGGAGGAAGTGAAGGCTCAACTAACTCTGCTGGGAGTGTGAGGGGTTCTCCATACAGTACCTCTGCCAGGGATGCGCCAAGGTCCTCTTTGTACGCGGCCCGAACGCCTAACATTACTCACGGTAAGGCATCAGCCCACTCACCTCCGTGGCACATCAGGGAAGCTTTAAGTGTTCGGTGCCAGCGTTCCACAAGCCCATTGCTCTGGGGGTGGTATGCTGTAGTCCTAAATCGTTTCACCCCACACAGTTCACAAAGCTGTCGGAAGAGGGCAGACTCGAACTGGCGGCCCTGGTCGGTGGTGACAGAGACTGGGCAGCCGAAGCGCGAGATCCACATTAACAGCAGGGCTCGGGCCACTGCATCGGCTGTGATAGTAGTGAGAGGAATTACCTCTACCCAGCGGGTAAACCTGTCAATTGCGGACAGTATGTAACGGAAGGGGCCTGAGGGGGGTAAGGGCCCGACGATATCGATGTGTATGTGCTGGAATCTTCTTTTTTGCCACATCGAACGTACCCATGGGGGGCTGTGCATGACGTCCTACTTTTGCGCGCTGACAAGCCACACATGCTCGTGCCCAACTGCGACACTGTTTTATCACCCCGGGCCAAACAATACGTTCAGATACCAGACGTGCGGAGGTGCGAATGCCAGGGTGTGCCAAGTCGTGGATACTATTAAATATGTCCCGGCGGAGAGGTGCAGGAATCACCGGGCGTATGCGTCCTGTTGAAATGTCGCACCAGATGGGTGATGAAAACCCAGGAAGTGTCCGTAACTCTAGTTTGAGTCCTGTTTTGATATCGGAACGCAATGCTGCGAGTTCAGTATCCTCTGTCTGCAATTTAGGGAGCTCACTGAGGTCCAGTTGTGAAGATAAAACCGACACCCGAGACAGAAAATCAGCGACGACATTGTCTGCGCCTCTGACGTAACGTATGTCATTCATAAACTGACATATAAGGTCCATATGCCTAAAATGTCTCGGGGATGAGTCCTTACCTGGGTTACGGAAAGCGTAAACCAATGGCTCGTGGTCGGTAAATACCACGAGATGGCGACCTTCGATATCGTCTTGGAAATATTTGATAGCCGCGTAAATAGCAAACAGTTCCCGGTCGAAGGTCGACCATTTACGTTGGGAAGCGGTCAGTTTGTGGGAGAAAAATCTGAGCGGCTGTACAACAGAACCCACGGATTGCTGAAGTACTGCCCCCACTGCTGTATCACTTGCGTCTGTAGTAAGCGAGATGGGAGCATCAGGAATGGGGTGAGCAAGCGTAACAGCTGTCTGTAAGGCTGACTTTAGATTATCAAATGCGCGACGCATATCCGGAGTCCACGTGACCGCCCGAGACCCTGATGTGTTTTTTCCTGCGAGGGCATCCGTCAGTGGGGCTTGTACGTCGGCGGCGCGGGGAATATGTTTACGGTAGTAATTTACCGTTCCAAGGAAGCGGCGGAGGCCCTGAAAATCTTTGGGCAAAGGCACCATACTAATGGCCTCCACCCGTTCAGTTAGGGGGCGGATGCCGTCGCCCGAAACTCTGTGGCCCAGAAAAGTGACACTGGTGCGGCGGAGTTGTGACTTAGTATTGTTCACTGCGATACCGTTTGCTTTTAATAGTTGGAGCACTGTATTTAAATGTTGTTCATGTTCCTCGAGGGAGGAAGAAAAAATTAACAAGTCGTCCAGGTACGCATATGCAAAGTCCAGTTTTCCAACCAGCGAGTCGATGAACCGTTGCCACGTCTGTGCAGCATTTTTAAGGCCGAATGGCATAAACAAATACTCGAACAACCCGAACGGGGTGATGATAGCGGTCTTTTCAACGTCCTCAGGTGCCATTGGCAGTTGGTGGTACGCCTTATGACAATCGACTACACTGAAAATTTGTGCCCCATGCAGCTGGGAAGCAAAGTCTTGAATATTTGGGACGGGATAATTATCTAAAATTGTTCTGGCGTTAAGCGCCCGATAGTCACCGCAGAGGCGGAAAGTGTCATCTTTCTTAGGCACCAAATGAATGGGTGACGACCAACACCTAGAAGAAGGGCGGATAGTCTTATTATCTAAAAGTTCCTAAACAATAGCTTTGGCGTGTTTAAGTTTTTCAGGATTTAAACGCCTAGCCTTTGCACGTACCGGTGGGCCTTCTGTGGTATTTATTCTGTGGACAGTACCGTTATTGATCGCGAACACCGATGGGGATGCTGGACCAGCACCCGTTGCACTGTGACTAACCTGTAATGCACACGTGTGTGTGTCCAAGGCCGGCAGTTCAGCAGCAGTGGCGGTGATCCACTGGTAGTCCTTGTCGAAGAGCTCGGTGGGGTACCTGGTAGCGTCGCGGGTACAGCTTCCGTCCGGCAGTAGAAATGTCACGCGGCGTCGGCTGCAGGTGCGAGGAAGTGGTGCGGGGGTTGGGGGCGTGGCCGTGTGCGACAGCTGGGCGGTCTGCTTACGCGCGTCCGTGAGCTTGGCTTGCACGGCGGCGATGCGTAAGCGGAGGGCCCCATTGCTGTCCCGAAGTTCGTCGTTGTGTGATCTAAGAGAAAGCACTGCAACAGCAGTTTCCGCTAGCTCACACAGCAGAATGGCGCTTTCGGATGAGAGGGGTAAGATATCTGAACCGGTGGTACGGTCTCCCGAGTTAAAGGTTAGTGTACCTCGTTGTAGGTCGGGTGACAGTGCGTGGGCTAAGAGAAAATCTACCCCAAGCACGGGTTCATCCACATCCGCGATAACGAAAGTCCACTGTAAGGGCGTATTAATGTCCTGCAGTTTAAGGCTTAAATTCGTTATTCCATGAGAGCGGATCAGGGAATTATTGGCGGCTCGAAGCGGGGGGCAAGGCTGAAGCTCGAATTTAATACCTGCGGACAAAGGTATCACACTAACCTCAGCCCCCGTGTCGACTAGAAATGAAAGGCAAGACACTGCATCTTTCACGTACAAGCGTCCTGGCGCGTGAGGAGAAGAAGTATTTAGTGATAGGCGTCTGTGCGGTTCAACGCAGCCCGTAGCGCCTGAATTGGGTGGCGTTATTAGTTTGGGAACGCGCATGGAGAACGACAGTTCTTAGCCGCGTTGCCAAAGCGGGAGTGGAAATAACACCAAGCGGGCCGGCGCGTGGCGTCGCCCGTCGTGCTGGTTGAGGTCGAAGCGGCAGTGGAGGGGGACTTGTTTGTAGTTCCCTCCGATGGCGACGCTGCAGTAGTGCTGGTAGGAGAGGAGTTACTGCGGCGGTTGCCAGGCGGCGTTGGCTCCGCGCGCATGCGTGGAGCGAGTCGTGCGCACTCTGTACTGCAGGATGGGAACTGCCGCGCAGGTGTGCCAACCCCTGAGGCCTGAGTACAGCTAATCGATGTGTTCGGAAACTGCGTAGAGCTATTGCGGACGCCCGGTGGATAATTGTAAAACCATGCCGAAGCGTCCGTTGGAACACTTAGTTGGCACATGGTCGGTGTAGCAGGCGGCAAGCGCTCCATTGTGTACTGTTCGACGGTATAAGATTTCGTTGTAGCACTCGCGAAGAAAATTCGGGGTCACCAGTATGGGTAAGCGTTGTAGGGTTGCCGAATCCAATGATGCACGCTACACCACATGTAATAAACACTATTTTTATTTCTCGTAAGCACACATATACAGTTGTTTACATTCTGAATTCTCGGTACACGTCCGTACACTTTCGCGCGCGACCACAGACTGGGGCAAAGAGCTTGCCAAAAACAAAGATATTAACCGCGACTTGGTCGATAGTCGCCACAAGTTGTTATTGTTAACTGTTAAGTGAGGTCAGATCAATCAGTTTCAAATGTATATGGTCCTGTAAAACTGATACACCATATTTAAACAAAGTTGAGAAACATTGTTACAAGTACCTACAAGAACAAAAATATTACACACCAGAATTTTGTTGGTTTTACTATTCGGAATACCTATGATCCAATCTGCAAGTCAATATATTATTAAAATACATTAAACTTCTAAACAAAAACTATTTAAAATGCGGTTAATACCCAAACAACAGCAGAGAGAGTATAGAGACATTTGCAGCAGTTGAGAAAGATCTTCCCTCTAATCTCACTCAATGGATTTAGGATATTCATTGGGAGGCAGATGCACAAGCTACAACTAATGGATAAGACAGATCAGTCAATAGAGCCTGTTGCTCCAAATCATCTATACATACTACATAATAACTGTAGTATTTATCTAATACATTAAGTAGTAAAGAACAAAATCTAAGCTACAAATACATTCTTTGTCTTAATTTTATCAAATTTGAAATTATCCTGGGCTTCCCAAAAATATGAGGTGATTTTCTTCAAGACTGTATAAATAATTAATGTTACCACAATACTACATGGTAATTTCTTGTACAAATTCGAAACAATCTCATTACTCCCAAATGAGTCTTAAAATGTCATTTCACAAATGGACAAGTAACTGCAAGCTGTATTGATATCTGCTGATCGGAATGCTTTTCCAAGTTCTAAGATCTCCTCTAATCAATCTGATTGTCTAATGGAGAATTGCATCTAGAATTTTTAGTGACACACACTAAAACTCCGTCCGAACAGGCCTTGGAAGGCCCAACGGCACCGACCAGTCGCCATGTCATCCTCAGCCCAAAAGGCATCACTGGATGTGGATATGGAGGTGCATGTTGTCAGCACACCGGTCTCCCAGCCGTATGTCAGTTTGCAAGACCAGAGCCACTACTTCTCAATCAAGTAGTTCCTCAGTTTGCCTCACAAGGGCTGAGTGCACCCCACTTGCCAACAGCGCTCGGCAGACCGGATGGTCACCCATCCAAGTGCTAGCCCACCCCAACAGCACTTAACTTCGGTGATCTGACGGGAACCAGTGTTACCACTGCGACAAAGCCACTGGCTAGTGACACACACTAGCGTGATGAATTAACAGCCATACTACAAAGTAAAGGTACAGCAGTCGCATACTCCATTTTCTGCATACATGTAGAGCTGTACTCTGTGTTTTACAGTCATATATGTTTAACACTTAGGCGCCGACGCCCTTAAAAATATAGGCGTGCGCGACCTGCCCGAAAGTCCAATGCCTGTACTTTTACGGACGCATGTTCTCGTTCTTCCCCTTCCTTCCTTTGTGTTGTTACAGCTCCCGCTTGTCTGGGAGGTGCTGCATGGACTGTAGTTCGAGTATTGGTCACTAGATGGTGCGGGCATGCTGTGGAAGGATGTGCTTCCCCTTTTATTTGTCGGGTTTATTGAGCGGTGATTTTTTCCCACACGGTCTCAGTAGCGTCGACATGGCGAAGCGTGGTTTGACAGATGAAGAAATTGCTCACGAGTTACTTCGTGATTTAGAAGAAAGTGACATTGATTTGTCAGAGGAAGATATTGTAGATGACTCTGATGATGATGTGGACTATGTTCAAGAAGTAGGTTCTGGCAGTTCAGTTAAAGAATTCTGACAACAAAATATGTATAATTTTTGTTCAGATTTTCACTGAAAAAGCTCTCAGTACATAATTATGATTTTCTTTGCAAATACTACTCTTCTGATAGATTCAGAAGAGGAGAGCAGGTGTCCAAGCACTTCAACAGCAAATAATCCCGCCTGAAGAACGAGTGAGACTGACGGCGAGGGGGAAGCCGAGACCTGCGCACCGCACCAATTCTGAGGAAGGTTGGACGGCTACTGATCGTGCATCAGGGGATATTGATCTATTCTCAGGACAATCTGGAATATGCAATGTTGTCAGTTTGGACCATATCAGTGCACCTCTAGAATTTTTTTCATATTTCCTGACAGACAGTATGATGAAACATATAAAGGAACAAACCAATATGTATGCTCAACAATGCATCAGGAAATTATGAAGCACAAATTCCGTTTCACCCACCTGCTCATTATCAAAGTGGAAAGAAGTTACACTTACGGAAATAAGGAAGTCCATATGTGTGTAAGTGTGAGGCCACGTATACGAGAGCATTGGTCCAAGAACCCTGCTGTGTCGTGTAATTTCTGTCCAAACATCTTGAGCCGTGACAGATTTCTTTCTATTTTGAGAAACTTCCACATTAGTGATAATTCCTTAGCTAAGAGGAAAGAAGAAACTGGCTATGACCCACTGCACAAGGTGAGATCCCTCCTAGATAATGAGTGTGCTAATTTCCAGCGTGCGTATACAACATCTCGAAAAATTACAATAGATGAAGGCGTGTGTAAATTTCGAGGTCGTGTGCATTTCAAACAGTGCATGCCACAAAAACCAAATAAATACGTCTGACACAGGTTACTTCTGGAATTTCTCCGTTTATGCGGGTGAAAGGTCTGACACAGTGAATCTGGTAAAGACATTGTTTGCAAATCTGTCAGGAAAAGGCTACACTTTGTTTACGGACAGATTCTACACAAGTCCAATACTTGCTTCAGAACTGGAAACTGCAAAAACTGCTCTTGTGGGAACAACAAGAAAATCTCGGCAGGGATTGCCTCGTGCTATAAAAGATCTGAACCTTCAGCGAGGTGAACTTATTTTCAGGCGTAAAGGAAATATGTCAACACTGTGTTGAAAGGACAAAAGAAATGTGCATATGATAAGTACAAGGCACACTGCTGAGATGGTCACTTTCACTGATGAGAGAGGAAGAGAGAAGTCGAAGCCAGCCTGTGTAGTGGACTACAAGTTTGGTGTTGACTTATCAGATCAGCGATTGTCATACGGCGCATTTGAACATCGAACTGTGAAGTGGTGGAGAAAGTTGGCATTTCATGTTATACTAATGGCGATTGTAAATTCCTGCATATTATACAATAACATTACTGGAAAATGCCTCACAACATCTAACTTCATGACAGTTATCTGTGCAGATATTGCACAAAGCAAAGATCTTGAACCCCGACCTGGTCCATCTGGACTCTCAATACTATTAACTGGAAATAATTTCCTGGAAAAGATTGAGACAGAAGTAGGTAAGAAACAGAAACAAAAACAGTGTGTAGTGTGTTCTCTGACAGAAAAAAAACTGACCGGAAAAGTGTGGCGAAAAGACACAAGCTACCAGTGTAGTGAATGTAAAGTAGCATTGTGCAAAATGCCGTGCTTCAAAATTTACCACAAAATGAACAAAATTGCATCCTAAAATAGTTACAGGAGGTTACTGTAGATAAGGCATACTGTATCCATCATAATTACAATTTTTGTGTAAAATAAAAAAGATTTCCTTCTAGAAAATACAGTGAACATACCTTTGACCAATTTTTCCTTTTTTCAAAAACAATGTTATAATAATAACGCTTGTCAAAAGTATGTATTAATTCAAGAGAAAGGTATTATATATGGTTTTAAACAAGAAAGTCTAGGTTTTTCAATAAGAGTAATTTTATTGCTATAACTGAAACCTTTAATGAGTTGTAGTAGTTTAAAGTATGTTAAAATCAGCCAGTGTTTATGGTAGACACCCGTGCGCAATGACTCAGTACCCGAAGTGTTAAGATCGAAAAACTTCAAAAAATGCTAATTTTAGAATGGTGTCTTCACACTGTGTTTAGAAACAAGACACTAATAACTGTCAGGAGACACCAATTTCTTGGCCTATAGATTAAAATAAGTTTTTCCAGTTCACTTCACCCATCTGTCAAATGTAATGTAAAAGCCAACTAAGGACCGTAACAAAGTCAAGGGAGCCTGCTGTTTCAACTTAATTTGTGGAGTAATTAATCCAATCATTTATCATCAATTTCATGCCATTAATTGCTATTGCAAATACTGTCAAATACGCCTATACTTTCATTTCTGCACATCTGCATTTATATACAACAAAAATGTATTATGGTGTGAATATGGTAACACTATGAAAAACATTGAAACCAGCCACAATTTGATCAAATGAAAGATTTATGTTTTATTTACTAGGGGTACATGTAACCTGAACTTCAGAAAATATAATCTAATCAGATAGATAAAAAGTCTACTCACCAAGCTGTGGCAGGAGATACCACATATAAAAGTATTGGAATTTGCAGACTTTCGGAGCCACTGGCTTCTTCTTCTGGCAGAAGGGTTGAAGAGGGAGGAAGAAGGATGAAGAAAAAGACTTATCAGATGGGATGAGAAGGAAAGACTGACTCAAACTGGATGGAGAAAATTTGGGAAAAGTCGCTCACAAGTGAATTGACTGAATCAGTCATTCCTTCTCATCCCATCCACTGTCTCCCCTGACCTGGGATTTTGGGTGACTTTTCCATACTCTCCCCATTTCCTAAAACTCACCACTCCTTTTCCTTCTCCCCTCTTTCTTTCCCTTCACCTCTTCTGCCACAAGGAGTGACTGGCTCCAAAAGCTTGCTAATTTTGATACCTTTATATACGTTTTCTCCTGCTGCTGCTTGCCGAGTAGATTTTTTTATCCATACAATTACATTATATTTTCAAAAACTGATTTTTTTTCATTGAAATATCAGCTCAACTTCAGATTGTTGCACACATTTCTTGTGGATTTTACATATTTCTTGAAACACAAAAAAATCCATGAAAAAATACCGTCTATTCTGCCATCTAAGTATCTGATTAATTCCCATGACAGTTGCTGATAAATAAATAATTCATTCAATGCAGTTGCAGCACACCACTATGACTGCCACTGACCCTTGACCACTAAAATTACTGACTAGAGGGTGAACACGTGTGAAATTGGTATGCTAATTGTCAACAGGTCTTATTTTCCAACTGTAATTCAGTTTGCTTCATCATGCTGGTTGCATATATGTTTGTCCCACTGTGAGACAGTCAACCAATAGTATTGTGCATCACCACTGCATACTGATGTGGGATGCTATTCAGAATGATTCAGAAGCTTCCGCAAGACAAGTATATGCATCTCTACTGCCCAGGAAAAGACATAGGATTTTATGATAGAAGGCGTATCCTAATACAAAACTTCAATAATTTAAAATCTAGAACTGCCCTACTTACTTGCAGAAATAATAGGAAGTGACAAATCGGACAGCAACACAAAGCTACAAAAGAACTGAAGAGAAAAAAGTAAGAAACAAAAGAGCAAAAAGTTGAAAGAGATGATGACACAGAAGGGAGAACCAGGAATAAATAAGTATTTTAATATTACTTTGACATTGAAACTTTGATGAGGCATTATCTTTTGTTAATTGACATTAATATGATTCACCAGTATCACCATTACTAATAGTAATCTGAAATAAATGGGCTGTTGTAAATATGAAAAGAACAACTATACAATAACCAGAAGGAATGTTAACTATGTATCATTTTCCTACAGAAAAAAAGAGAAAATTCCAGAGAACTGAGTAACCTCAAATGAAATTATTCAGCTTTTCTGATGTGAATGGCCACATCATAGTGGCTGCAAAAGTTCATAATATTTCCACTACAGATTGCAGTGGTAGTAGCAGCAGCACACCCCTGCTATGAAGATACAGATGTTCGCTCAAGCACTTGTTGCTAATCACAAATATGATTATAAAGTTTTTTAAAAAAAAAAACAATTTATAGGACTTCCTACAGCTGCTTAATTTATTCATTTCATCAGACTATTGCTGGTTAAAAATAATTTCATAATTTGGCTTTCTTTATAACTGTTCTTGGCTAAGGTAAATTAATCTATGTAGTTATCTGTAAAGTTTACTCACCAATGATGGCGAAAAATTAGGTAGCCACTAAACAAGAACACTATTCAAAAACTCAAGTACACAAAATAACAAAGAAACATCAAGAAAACACTTACACAATCTAGAGATTCATTTAGCACGATCCTTTCGTGTCTTTCTCCTTCATAGTTTACGTCATCAGAGAAGATTCTCTCAAGAGACCACACAGTGCACATACTGACTCCTGCAAAAGAAAACATCTTCTAATGATACAAAATTTGTGACCATCTGAAATAGTTTGAATTAACATTCAACAATAACACCAGACAAGGAGAGAAATGAAACAAAATTTGTAAACATACATGAGAACTAAGTGTATATGAGCAATAGATTAAATGTATGCTGAAGAATGTAAGATAAATTTTGCAAGCAAGCAATTTGTTCTGTACGTGCAACAAAGCACTAAATATGTATCAAGTGCTAATAAACACAAGTATGCTGATGATACAAGTATAGTAATAACATCCAAAAACCAAGAACTAAGTGATGTAATTGTAAATGATGTTTTTCATAAAATTATTAAGTGGTTCTCAGCAAACGGACTCTCTTTAAATTTTGATAAAACACAGTATATACAGTTCCGTACAGTAAGTGGCACAACTCCAGTAATAAATATAGACTTTGAACAGAAGTCTGTAGCTAAGGTAGAATTTTCAAAATTTTTAGGTGCGTCCATTGATGAGAGGTTAAACTGGAAGCAACACACTGATGGTCTGCTGAAACGTCTGAGTTCAGCTACGTATGCTATTAGGGTTATTGCAAATTTTAGTGATAAGAATCTCAGTAAATTAGCTTACTATGCCTACTTTCATTCACTGCTTTCGTATGGCATCATATTCTGAGGTAATTTATCGTTGAGTAGAAAAGTAATCATTGCTCAAAAACGTGTAATCAGAATAATTGCTGGTGCCCACCCACAGTCATCCTGCAGACATCTATTTAAGGATCTAGGGATCCTCACAGTAACCTCATAGCATATATATTCACTTATGAAATTTGTTGTTAATAATCCAACCCAGTTCAAAAGTAATAGCAGTGTGCATAGCTATAACACCAGGAGAAAGGATGATCTTCACTATGCAGGGTTAAATCTGACTTTGGCACAGAAAGGGGTAAATTATGCTGCCACAAAAGTCTTTGGTCACCTACCAAACAGCATCAAAAGCCTGACAGATAGCCAACCAACATTTAAAAATAAATTTAAAGAATTTCTAGATGACAACTCCTTCTACTCATTGGCTGAATTTTTAGATATAAATTAAGGTAGGGGGAAAAAACCAACTTAAACATTAGTGTCATGCAATATTTTGTGTAATGTAATATCTTGTACAGACATCTTTTATTAACCTGACACATTCTACATCATTACAAAGTGTCGGATTCATGATCTATGGAACAAGTATTAATCTAATCTAATCTAATCTATACTTTAGAAAAGGGTCAAGGTACATTTAATTTGTGTGTCATTATCTTCATGACAATGCAAGGTTTACCTGAACCTTCAAACCTAAACTATGTGCCTATTAAGTATCCCACGTACATGAAATATTACTACACTTAATGATTTGTCAATAAGCCCTCAAACTGTTTTAATACTTGGTTCTTTATGGTATTATTGTGTTGTAGTTTGTACAGGAACCATTGGACTAACTTCCATAATCTCCCTCATCATTACTGATTGTAACCACAACCATTGGCTAGGTATTTACACTAGCTTGTGGAGTCTCCCCATGACAATTTGCCAACAATATCTTCACTTATACTTGAGCTCCCAGTGTACTGTAATGCAATTATTATGTTTATACTATATATGGATAGACATTGCAAGAGGAAAGTTGTGCCAAAACTGGCTTCTCAATGTGCTTAACACTATATAAAAAAACTATTTTCCTGCATACATCAATTACTATCAGTCACTAAGATTATCATGTTCTCCAACAATACCACAGCACTCCATTTTCTGATAGATGACTTGAGCAATTTAATGTCAACATCAAAAATCTGAAGTTCTCTCTTTGACATATTGATACATTCATGTACTTATGTTTAGTGTTAGTGAAAATATGGCACTATGAAACTGTTCAATTAATAGTAATTCACAGTGTACTATTTTAGTGACTATCATCCAGCAGTGCACCCAAAAATTAATGACCAAAAGAGAACTGCACTGAAACAAGAAATAAATAATGAAAATAATAACAAAACATGAACCCTGAAATTTAACAACAAATTTATGCCTGGAAGCTTATGGAATATACATCATGCTGCATTAAGTGCTGTTCCTTTGGCACCCAACCCCCCTCCCCACCTAGTGGTACTTTCCCATGTTTGCATTTATTGGACTGTACAAAACAAATTAATTGGCTTCAGGCTGTTCCAGCTGGTGCACTCCCTGTTATGCTGCAGAGCACCCTTACTCCACATAGCACTAACTGTGAACAACTGTACTGCATTGGGTTGGCACTGTGAGCCTTTCAATTTGTTGCTTGTGCTTTACATCATTGCCGACATCATTTTGTTATTCATGGATACAGGAAATAAAGGAAATAAATAAGAAATAACTACTTTAAAAGAAATAAAGAAATTAGGTACGTTTATTACACTTCTGAAATCTGATAGTCTCTCTTCAGAACACAAGCAGAAATATCAGGTGTTAAGGCGTTCACAGCATTAACGTGGAGGATGCTCTTAATTGTCACATTCTGAAGAAACAGTCGTTCATTGCTGAAAAAAGCTACTCACAAAAGTATGTAGTGCCGAATACACACATGATCTATGTGGTATTTTTGTGCTGCTTGGGAAATGTTTTTTGCTGTAATGAATAGTACCACAATGACAAATTAAACATATTGTAGCACTTATTTCATCAAAGTTGAATTTGGCAAGTCTAATACTTCTAACTGCAGTGACATTAGCAAACCATTGGAAGAAACTGAAAATAGGTGCTGAACATTTCATTTCCAATTCTAAGTTGGTGAGCTCTTTGAATCTGGTTTCAAGAGATATGGTGAGCTTCTTTACCTGGGCTCTGTAACTGTGAAACTGGTACCTTCAGGCAGTTTTAAAGGCAAATGACTCTGCCTCTCAAACAAAGATAACTTTTCTATGAATGATTTGATTTGATCGTTCATGTGAACTATCAGCTGCTCTTTGGCCTGCAATGATGAATTTAAGTTGTTGAGATGTATATTTATTTTAGCCAAAGGCATCAAATCTTTTAAGCAATGAATTACTTCCCCTTTCATTTTGAGACGCAGGGATATTTTCTTATGAATGGCACAGAAAATATCATCAAAATCCTTTCCCCAGGTAGGCCGATGAAGTGTGCTGTGATGAGTATGTCCCCATACCCTACTTCCATACCAATCAGGAATCCTTTGAATTGGTGGCAATTTGCACCATGATAAACAAAATGTGAAATCTTGGTGATGGCCAATCATTTTTAAGGCATCACTGTCGGCGGCTACAGAAATGAGTCTGTCCCACGACAAATTCATATTGCCTACTGATAAACAAATAGCTTCAATAATAGCAAGTCCTATTGCGATGTAGTCAAGCATCACCACATCCAAAATGTGCAATGTGCTTCCAATAAATCAGATGAAATTTTAATGTATTATTAGCTACTGATATGCCAATCATTTTTAATTATGGCAGAGCATGGAATAAGGAAAATGAAATAATGGTGTATAATGTAAACCATGGACCTTGCTGTCGGTGGGGAGGCTTGCGTGCCTCATTGATACAGATAGCCGTACCGTAGGTGCAACCACAAAGGAGGGTTGTCTGCCGGGACAATAGTCTGGATGATTGACTGATCTGGCCTGATAACATCAACCAAAATGGCCTTGCTGTGCTCATGCTGCGAACGGCTGAAAGCAAGGGTAAACTACAGATGTAATTTTTCCTAAGGGCGTGCAGTTTTACTGAATGGTTAAATAACCATTTGGTTCTCCGGGTGGCGACTACTCGATAGGACATCATTATCTGGAGAAAAGAAAGAAAACTGGCATTCTAAGGATCAGAGCATGGAATGTCAGATACCTTAGTCACGCAAGTAGGGAAAATGGATAGGTTAAAGTTAGATGTAGTGGGAATTAGTGAAGTTTGGTGGAAGCAGAATCAAGACTTCTTGTCAGGTGAATACAAGGTTATCAATACAAAATCACATATGGGTCATGCAGCAGTAGGTTTAATAATGAATAAAAAATAGGAACATGGATAAGCTACTACGAACAGCATAATGAATACATTATTGTAGCCACGATAGACACAAAGACCGTGCCTACCACAGTAGTGTAAGTTTATATACAACTAGATTCACAGATGATGAAGAGATTGAAAAAATGTATGATGCGATAAAAGAAATTATTAAGATAGTTAAGGGAGACAAAACTTTAATAGTATACGGGACTGGAATTCAATAGTAGGAAAAGGAAGAGAAGAAAAAGTAGTAGCTGAATACGGACTGGGGGTAAGGAATGAAAGAGGAAGCCGCCTGGTAGGATTTTGCACAGAGCACAACTTAATCATAGCTAGCATCTGGTTTAAGAATAATGAAAGAAGGCTGTACATGTGGAAGAGGCCTGCAGACACTGAAAGGTTTCAGACAGGTTATTTAATGGTGAAACAGAGATTTAGGTACCATATTTTAAATTGTAAGACTTTACCAGGGACAGATGTGGACTCGGGCCTCAATTTATTGGTTATCAACTGAAGAAACTGCAAAAAGGTAGGAATTTAAGGAGATGGGACCTGGATAGACTGAAAGAACTAGGGGTTGTAGAGAGTTTCAGAGAGAGCATTAGGGAATGATTGACAAGAACAGGGGAAAGAAATACAATAAAAGAAGAATGGGTAGCTTTGAGAGATGAAATAGTGAAGGCAGCAGATGATCAAGTAGGTAAAAAGACGAAGGCTGGTAGAAATCCTAAGGGGGCAGAAGAGATTTTGAATTTAATTGATGAAAACCTAAATATCTTGGAAATTTTACTAAAAACATAAAACTGGGAGGAGATTTGCGAAAAAAACTTAGGTCAGGAAATCTTCTGTGAATTTTATACAAATGTTAAATGTCCAAAAGTATCTACGAAAGTAAAAAAAGCTCAGTAGAAACTGGATCACACCAAAAATTATTCAGAGTAGGGAAGAAGTAAAAGAAGCACATAAAGATTATCACGAGGATAAATGCTTAGCGAAGAGTGAGGTCTATAAAGAAATGTAGAAAGCTCATAGCAGGTTGATAAGGAAGACAAAAGCCAGCTATTACAAACATACAACTGAAACTTCCTCAAATGTCTCCAAAACTTTGGCAGAAAATAGACAGAAATGACAGCTTATGTTAATATCACACTGACAAACGAAGGAACACAATTAAATGGTCCATAAGAAGTATGTGGAATTTTATATCTGTACTACATACAGGTAGATGTAATGGTTGTGTTCGTCAAAAATTAGAATGGTCAAATAGTAAATAACATAAAAAGCTTCAAAAAAGTAACAGATTGTATATTCCTATCACCTACAGATGAGACAGAAGTCACAAGTATAATTAAATTCCCCCCCCCCCTCCGCCCCCCCAAAAAAAAAAAAAAAAAAAAAAAAAAAAAAAAAAAAAAAAAAAGAGAGAGAGAGAGAGAGAGAGAGAGAGAGAGAGAGATTGCATGGCATGTCTCCTAGAATAATTAACCGTATTTCTAAACACCTAACAAAGCCTATCACATTTCTTACAAATCACATATCATAGGAAGGGGTCATGGTAAAATGTCACCAAGACAGTGCTGCAGAGATAAATTCAAATACTTACAAATATTTACAGTGCCTGCACTGTATATACACTGAAGCACCAAAGAAACTGGTATAGGCAAGCATATTCAAATACAGAGATATGTAAACAGGCAGAATATGGCACTGTCGTCGGCAACACCTATATAAGACAACAAGTGTCTGGCACAGTTGTTAGATCGGTTGCTGTTGCTACAATGGCAGGTTATCAAGATTTAAGTGAGTCTGAACATGGTGTTGTAGTCTGCGCATGAGTGATGGCACACAGCATCTCCAAGGTAGCAATGAAGTGGAAATTTTCCCATATGACCATTTCACGAGTGTGCTGTGAATATCAAGAATCCGCTAAAACATCTAATCTCCGACATCACTGGGGCTGGAAAAAGACTGCAAAAGAAGGACCAACAAAGAATGAAGAGAATTGTCCAACATGATAGATGTGCAACCCTTCCTCAAATTACTGCTGATTTCAATGCTGGTCCATTAACAAGTGTCAAGTGTGCAAACCATTCAACAAAATATCATCAATAAGTGGTTTCAGAGCCTCCAGATTTGTGTGACTTATCACGTAATCGAAATTTAGCTGATTTCTTTTAGTACCCATGTGAATAACTTCACACTTTTCTTTATTCAGGGTCAATTGCCACTTTCCCCACCTTACAGATATCTTATCTAAATCATTTTGCAAGTTGTTTTGATCATCTGATGACTTTAAAAGACGGCAAACGACAGCATCATCTGCAAACAATCTAAGATGGCTACTCAGATTGTCTCCTATGTCATTAATATAGATCAGGAACAATAGAGGGCCTATAACCCTTCCTTGGGGAACGCTGGATATTACTTCTGTTTTACTCAATGACTTTCCATCTATTACCACGAACCGTGACCTTTCTGACAGGACATCATGAATCCAGTCCTGCAACTGAGGCGATACTCCATAGGCATGCAGTTTGGTTAGAAGACGCTTGTGAGGAACGGCGTCGAAAGCATTCTGGAAATCTAAAAATATGGAATCAATTTGACATCCCCTGTCGATAGCACTTATTACTTCCTGAGTATAAAGAGCTAGTTGTGTTTCACAAGAATGATATTTTCTGAATCCGTGCTGACTATGTGTCAATCAATCATCTTCTTCTAGGTACTTCATAATGTTAAAATACAGTATATGTTCCAAAACCCTACTGCAAATCGACATTAGTGATACAGGCCAGTAATTTAGCGGAACTCCTACTTCCCTCTTTGGGTATTGGTGTGACTTGAGCAATTTTCCAGTCTTCAGGTACGGATCTTCCTGTGAGCAACTGGTTGTAAATAATTGCTAAATATGGAGCCATTTTATCAGCATACTCTGAGAGGAACCTGACTGGTATACAATCTGGACCAGGGGCCTTGCCTTTGTTAAGTGATTTAAGCTGCTTTGTTACACCGAGGATATCTACTTCTATGTTTCTCATCTTGGCAGTTGTTCTTGATTGGAATTCAGGAATATTTACTTCATCTTCTTTGGTGAAGGAGTTTCAGAAAACCATGTTTAATAACTCTGATTTAGTGGCACTGTCATCAGTGACTTCACCGTTGTTTTCACGCAGTGAAGGTATTGATTGTGTCTTGCCACTGGTGTCCTTCATGTATGACCAGAATCTCTTTGGGTTTTCTGCCAGATTTCGAGACAGAATTTCCTTGTGGAAATTATTAAAAGCATCTCACATTGCAGTACGCGCTATATTTCAAACTTCTGTCAAATTTGCCAATCATTGAAATTTTGCATTTTTTTAAATTTGGCATGCTTTTTTCGTTGTTTTTGCAACAACGATCTGACACGTTTTGTATACCATGGGGGATCAGTACCATCACTTATTAATTTATGTGCTATATATCTCTCAATTGCTGTCGATACTATCTCTGAAAACATTCCACAACTTTTCTATACTTACATGATCAGATCGGAAGGAGTGAAGACTGTCTCTTAAAAAGGCGATAAGAGCATTTTTATCAGCTTTTTTAAATAGATATACTTTGTGTTTCTTTTTGATGGTTGTAGGTGTTATGGTATTCAGCCTAGCAACAACTGCCTTGTGGTCGCCCTAATCCCTGTATTCATCACAATACTCTCTATTTGTCCAGGATTATTTGTTGCTTTCGCAACCATTTACACTTCGAGTGGGCTCATGAACTAATTGTTCAAAATAATTTTCTGAGAGACCATTCAGTACAATTTTGGATGATGTTTTATGCCTGCCACTGGCTTTAAACGTATAATTTTTCCAGCATATTGAGGGTAGATTAAAGTCACCACCGACTGTAATTGTATGAGTTGGGCACTTATTTGAAATGAGACTCAAGTTTTCTTTGAAATGTTCAACAACTATATCTTCTGAGTCTGGGGGTCTGTAAAACAATCCAATTAATAGTTTAGTCCAACTGTCAGGTATAACCTCTTCCCATACTATTTCACACGAACTATCTACTTCAATTTCGCTACAAGGCAAGATACCTCTGATAGCAATAAATACTCCACCACCAACTGTATTTAATCTATCCTTTCTGAACACTGTTAGATCGTCTGAGAAAATTCCGGCTGAACTTATTTCTGGCTTTGGCCAGTTCTCTGTACCTATAACTATTTGAGCTTCAGTGTTTTCTATTAGGACTTGGAGGTCTGGTTCTTTCCTAGCATAGCTACGACAATTTACAACTACAATACCAATCGTTTCTACAACTACCTTACTGTGTTTTACCTGTACACTTCTATGGTTCCCAGAGACCTTCTAACCTAAAAAACCACCCAGTCCCTTCCACACAGCCCCTGCTACCCATGTAGCCACCTCCTGTATGTAGTGGACTCCTGACCTGTTAAGTGGAACCCAGAAACCCACCACCTGATGGTGCAAGTCAAGGAATCTGCAGCCTACACAGTCACAGAACAGCCTGAGCCTCTGATTCAGACCCTCCACTCGGCTCTGCACCGAAGGACCACAGCCGGTTCTATTGATGATGGTGCAGATGGTGAGCTCCGCTTTAATCTCGGAAGCAAGACTGGCAGTCTTTACCATTTCCACTAGCCACCCGAAACCAGATAGAATCTGCTCTGATCCAAAGCGACACATGTCATTGGTACTGACATGAGCCACCGACTGCAGTTGGCTGCACCCTGTACATAATAAAACTAAAGATAGGCTTGATAAACGTCACAAAACTTCAGGCTTTAAAAGGATCTTCTTGGAACATAAACTACATTTTTTTTCTAGGGCACTGGCAAATCAAACATATGATGACGTATGACAATGTTGATCTAAGTTCCCTGAATTCTGTAAATTGTTTAAATTAGTTTTTGAGGAGATGTTCCTAAAAGTAAGCACTTCAACAGCAGCAGGTAAGGAAAATAGATCGATAATTGCAGGTATCTGAAATTCCTCCCAAAAACTAAAATTTCTCCATTCTTTACAAAAGTTCTATATACTTATCCACAGTTCCTAGATTACTGTCACAGATATAAAAAATATACAGAGGAGTATTGTTTTCTGGGAAAAAAAACATTCAATGACAAAATAATATACTTGTATAACGCAGAAAATAAAAACAGAGTAATATGGGATGTCACAGAATAAGAGACTGGAAAAGACAGACAGAAGTACAATTACACATGAATACAGATGGGAGCAGAATAACCGAAAATCCTTTGGAATTGGCAAATTTTGTAAATGATTATTTATTCGGTATTGTAAAGAAGTTTCTATCAAATCTTCTTAGAATGCATGTACACCTCCAATGACTTACACAGCAAACAAAATGATGTTTCTCACAACAGAGCTTAAAGTCATGAAAACAAGACAGAAATTAAAAAATAAGGAGCCAGGAGGCACAGGTGAGGTCCAGTCTCTATTCTGAAGGTGTGCATAGACAGCATATAAGCTCCATAACAAACGTAATAAATTAGTCCTTTACTTCAAGTACAAGAAACACACATGAAATGTGCCCTTAGTTAAAGAAAGGTGTGGAGAGCACTAAAAACAACAAGTTATTTCCACTACTGTCTGCATTCTCAAAATTAAATGAATGTCTCATGAAAGCTAGACTAATGCATTACATTAATAATTACAACTTTTTTAATGACGCACAATTCGGCTTCCAAAGTGGGAAAAGAACAGTATTGACCATTAAAGAATTCACAAAAGTGATACTTGAAGATCTTTACAAGGATGATTGTGTCACAGACATATTCATAGACTTGTCCAAGGCTTTTGACACTGTTCATAAAATACTACTTTACAAGCTAGAAGTACAAAGCGTAAGAGAAACAGCAAACTTATGTGCAAAACAAGGGTTAGGGTAGAGATAGTTCAGATTGTCTACTCACGATAGATTTTTAGTACAACAATTATTAGAAAAGATACATATAAACAAATATGTCTCTAAGGGCAGTGTATTGGATCCTGTTCTGTTCTTAGTATATAAGGTGTCCATAATTAAAGTTTGAGTTTAAAAACATTGTAGAAAGAGAACCACTGCTCAGAATGACATCAAATTTGAACAGCATATTATAAGATTTGAACAGCACAATACTGACACAGAGCGAAATGTCATGCACCAAAAACAAAATTTGAAAAAAATTTTATGACTAGATGGTATTGTAAGCACCCGAATATGCAAACCGACTGATGCACGTCACATGACTGTTGCTCAGTTTGCATCCGAGACACCCAACATGGCTGTCTCCATGAAGCGTCGCACACTGCTGATAAGGCTCTTTACAACAACGGTGACTGTATGCCAGAAGCACTGCAGAAGTTCCAGACACTCGAGATTATGAAAAAAGGCATTTGTCCAATGTCTGCTAAGGGTCAGGAGAAAATCGTTACAAAATGTGAAAAGACAGGTTGTTTTGAAGTGCAGTGTGAGTGTGGCGGAGGGAGGAAAGCAGCTGAACTGACGTCCATCAAAGTAGTGGCCACAGAATTGCAGGAGGGGTCGAGCAGTGGCATGCAAACATGCTGTGCATAGGGAACTGCCAGAGCACTGGCCATGCCTACAAGCATGGCGCATAAAATCCTACAAAATATCCTGCATTACTGTTCACACAAAATCACCCATGTTCAGAAGTTGCTTCCTGCTGACCTACCAGCAAGATGAATACTTGATCTGGAACTCCTTGCTCACATGGAATTGGACAATGAATGGCAATGGAACATTCTGTGGATCAGACGAAGCCCATTTCCATCTCCAACATGCAGAATTGCAGAAAATTGGCAATGGAAAATCCACATGCACATCAACCAGTACCAGTAGAATCGAAGAATTTGAGATGTGGTGCTATAGACGAATGTTGAAAATTAGGTGGACCGATAAGGTAAGGAATGAGGAGGTTCTATGCAGAATCGGAGAGGAAAGGAATATGTGGAAAACACTGATAAGGAGAAGGGACAGGATGATAGGACATCTGCTAAGACATGAGGGAATGACTTCCATGGTACTAGAGGGAGCTGTAGAGGGCAAAAACTGTAGAGGAAGACAGAGATTGGAATACGTCAAGCAAATAATTGAGGACATAGGTTGCAAGTGCTACTCTGAGATGAAGAGGTTAGCACAGGAAAGGAATTCGTGGCGGGCTGCATCAAACCAGTCAGTAGACTGATGACCAAAAAAAACCGCTTTATTCTGCAAAGGTGACTGTGTGGTGTGGGGTGATGGCATCGTTTACTGCAGGGTTGTATTTTTTTGAGGACATGAGTTCTGCGGGACCTGTTACCTGTACCATCTTTGATGCGCACCAATATTATTACATTTCTCCAACAGTGTGGATGTGTGGCCGGGATCTTTTTTATACAACCCTGTTCTCCTCCACACATCACACACCCAGTGCAAAGGCATTTAGGAAATTCTACTATTATCAACCATAATTTCCTTAGAATGTGGTCATCCATGTCACTTGATTTTAATCCGTGTGACTTCTGGCTGTGGGGTTATCCGAAGGATGTTGTGATCAGTGCTCCAATTAAAAACAGCTGAATTCAAGGCACTCATTGTACAACACTTTCTGAACATGACCCCAAGACACTCTGAGCTGTTGTGGAACATGCTGTTTCTCAATTTCAACTTGAGAAGTAGAAAATGGTCGATGCATATAAACATGTCTTGCAGCAGTTTCACAACAATAGAAACCATTATCATTTTGCTTTTTATGTGATTTTTGGTCACAGGATATTGTTATTGTAGTGGTCTTCAGTACGAAGACTGGCTTGATGCAGCTCTCCATGCTACTCTATCCCATGTGAGCCTTTTTATTTCTGAATAAGTACTTTCTGAATCTGCTTACTGTATCCATCTCTTGGTCTTCCTCTATGATTTTTACCCCCCATACTGCCCTCCAACACTAAACTGGTGATCCCTTGACGTCTCAGAATGTGCCCCATAAACCGATCAGCTTACATTTTATATCATCTCTACTTTGGACATTGTCAATTATCTTGCATCCAAAATATCAAACTCATCTACAACTTTAAGTGTCTCATTTCCTAATCTAATTCCCTTAGCATCACCTGATTTCATTCAGCTACAGCCTATTACCTTTGCTGGAATTTTGTTGATGTTCATCTTACAGCCTCCTTTCAAGACACTGTCCATTCTGTTCAACAACTCTTCCAAGTTCTTTGCTGTCTCTTGACAACTTGCTATCACCAAAGTTTTTATTTCTTCTACCTCAACTTTAATTTCTACTCCAAATTACTCCATCGTTTCCTTTACTCCTTGTTCAAAGCACATACTGAATAACATCAGGGATAAGCTATAATCCTGTTATACTCTCTTTTCAATTACTGCTACTCATTCACGTCCTTCGATTCTCATAACTCCCGTTTGATTTCCATAGAAGACACATATAACTTTTTGTGCTCTGTGTTTTACCCTGGCTACTTTCTTAAATTTCAAAGATAGTATTCCAGCCAACACTGTCAAAAGTTTTCTTAAGCCTACAAATGCTATAAATGTAGGTTTGTCTTTCCTTAATCTTCTAAGATAAGTCGCAAGGTTAGTATTGCCTCACATGTTCCTACATTTCTCCAGTATCCAAAATTATCTTCCCCAAAGTTGACTTCTGCCAGTTTTTTCCATTTCATTTCATTTTATTATCTTCCTGTATATCATTTACATGATGTAGGAATTGTCACAACAAAGTTATCATACTAGTACAAGTACTGCAGACATAATAATGGAATATCACTTTCAAGACATTTTTTAAAAGTACAAGTTTAGACATACAAATTGAAATTTTTGGCAATAAATTTACACACAATCAAAGTACTCATCTACGTCATAGAAAGTTTTGCTTAAAAGGTAATTTTTAAGTTCAGTCTTAAATTTTACTTCATCTATTATTGCCTTCATGTACACTGGCAGAGCATTGTAGAGTTTTATTCCAAAATAACTTACATGCTTTTGGGTTTGTGTTGTCCTTACCCTTTCTACATACAAATTCTTACGAGTTCTAGTATTATAATTATGGCAGTCCTCATTTGTACGTAGATTTTTCATATGTGCTCTTGTACACAGAATGCTTTTAAAAATATACAGTGATGGTATTGTGAGTATTTGCAGTTCTTTGAAAAGGGGCCTACAATGAGTTCTTGGAGAGTTATGTGTTATGATTCGTACAGCTCTTTTCTGAAATTTGAAGATATCTGTTAAGCTTGATTTAGTTTTACCCCAGAACACTATGCCATAAGACACGATGGATTGAAAGTAAGCAAAATACACTAGTCTAGTACAGTCTGTGCTGCATACTCTAGATAATATCCTCAATGCAAAACATGCCGAATTGAGCCTATGGGATAAGTACTTGAGATGGTCTTTCCAGCTTAAGTTTTGATCAATGTGCATGCCCAAAAACTTTGTGGATTGTACACTCTCTATCTTCTTATCCATTAGTTTTAACTGGAGGTCCATATCTTGAGTTGCTTTGCCATACTGTATATAATTTGTTTTACTTAGATTAAGTGTTAACTCATTAGCATTAAACCAATGTTGAATATATTTCAGGACTATATCAGTTGTGGTGGTTAATGATTTTTTATCATCACTTATAATTATGCTAGTGTCATCTGCGAACAACATTATTTTGGTAGAAATAGGATTTTTTATGTCATTTATATAAAGCAAGAATAATAAAGGACCGAGAACACTGCCCTGTGGGACACCTATTTCCAATTTCTTTGCATCTGAGACCCACTTGATTTTCTGATTTTTATGCTCTGCGATGATTTCTACCACCTGAGTTCTATCTTGAAGGTAAGATTCAAACCACTGCTTCACAACTACCCTTACACCTAT
The DNA here is from genome assembly GCF_021461385.2 of Schistocerca piceifrons. Classification (NCBI taxonomy): domain Eukaryota; kingdom Metazoa; phylum Arthropoda; class Insecta; order Orthoptera; family Acrididae; genus Schistocerca; species Schistocerca piceifrons. Next base: position 1,120,707,600 of record NC_060139.1, on the reverse strand, counting down.
TGCCTCCAACTAGTTTAACAGAATTTTGTGATTTACTGTATCAAAAGCTTTAGATAAATCTAAGTTAATTCCCACGACACATTTTTTAGTGTCGAGACTCCTGACAATCTCTTTGGTATAGGCATGGATAGCTGATTCTGTGCTGTGGCCTGAGTGAAAGCCATATTGATTGCAGTTTAGAAGTTTGTGAGCATCTAAGTAATTTATGAGTCTGGTTTTCATTAATTTCTCTAGAATTTTTGAAAATGATTGGAGAAGGGATATTCGTCTATAATTTTCTACCTTGTATGAATCTCCTTTTTTAAACAGAGGTCTAACCTTAGAGATTTTCAACTTCTCAGGAAACACACCTTCGCTGAAAGACAAATTGGCAATATGTACCAGGGGCTTTATAATTTGTTGGGCAACTTTTTTTATTATTGACACAGGCACTTCATCCACACCTGCAGACATTTTTGATTTTAGACTCTTTACCACCTTTAATATTTCATTATCATTTGTGGGAATTAACAACATACTACTGTCTACTTTTAGGGCTGTTAATTTCTCATGTTTAGTAAAGATTTTACTTAATGACTGGTACACTTAAAAAGTAATTATTAATGTAATTTGCCAGAGTTTCATCTTTTAATTCAATATTTTCACTATTTTTGAGCACTATTTCCTGATCCTTTAGGCCCTTACCTGTTTCCCTTTTCACAATTCCCCAAATAGTTTTTGACTTATTGCCTGATTTTCTTATTAATTTATCATTACTTAGTAATTTTGCTTTTGTAATTACTTTTCTATATTTTTTTGTAATTTGTTACATATTCTTTAAACTTGGGGTCAGTCCAACTTTTCAGTCTATAGTTAAGCATTTTCATGGTCCTGGAGGAATTTCTAATACCTGTTGTGATCCAGGAGTTAGCATGTGTATGCCCATATGTGTTTGTTTTGACAAGTTTCTTAGGAAAACACATTTCAAAATTCAACATAAACAGGGAAGAAAAAACATTATATGCAGTGTTTGTGCTAGTTTGTAACAGTACTTCTGCCCATGATTGGTTAGTCAGTGCATTTATGAAGTGACTGCAACTATTTGTGGAGAAGGTTCTTTTGTACATTTGGCATGAACTATTTTTGGTCACAGGGGCTATGGGAAATTTAAGGATAAGTGCATTGTGATCAGATATTCCTAGGTCAACATTTATTACATCTATATCTATGGCATCTATATTTGTGAAGATATTATCTATGAGACTTTTTGAAGAGTTTGTTATTCTTGTAGGGTTAGTTATATGTGGATACAAATTGAAGCTGTGTAAAACATTCAGGAACTCATCTTTGGATGCACCTTCAGTCAATAAGTTGACATTAAAATCTCCGCTTATAATTATTGTTGATTTTTTATGATGTAATACTTTGAGCAATGCCTCTAACTTATTTCTAAAAATTTCCGGATCACCACATGGTGATCTGTACACTGACATTATTATTAATTTACTCTTTTGCATATTCAACTGTATTGCTGCAGCCCTAAAATGTTTTTCTTCATTCATGGATTCAGTTACAGTCATATTTTTAACCTTTACTCCAGGTTTTACATAAATGCAAACACCGCCATGTCTTGTTTCCTTCCTGCAAAAACGGCTTACTAATTTGTATGGGGAAATGCAAATATTTTCTAGTTCATAACTCATGCACCAATGTTCTTGAATGCAAATACAATCTATACTAGCTTCATTGGCTGCAATCTCAAGTTCTAATATTTTATTTTTAATGCATTGTATGTTAAGGCTCATTATTTTGAAATTATTGAAATTAGATTGAGAGGAGTTTGTACTCATGTTTCCCAATGTTACCGGCTGTTCCTTGCCGAGGCTGGGTACCAAAAATCCTTAAGAATTACACGTTTCCTGCTCCTTGTATTTCTTACCCCTGGACGTGCCACCATACTTCTTGTATCTGTAGTTGTAGCTGCTGTTTCAGTGGATGCTGGAGGTGTTTCTGAAGCTGATGATTCAGTGGATGTTGGAGATGCTGCCAGTTTTGATGCTGAGTCTGGTTTTGTAAGTGATGTTCCAACTGATACTGGAAGTGATGTTCCAATTGATACTGGAACTTTTGCTGAAACGGTATTTTCGTTTAAATCTTGAACTACAGTTGGCACTGACGTTACTGTGGACGTTGAAGCTGCGTATGAAGCTGATAAAAGAAGCTGCGATGGTGTTGATTTTTCTTCTGTTGATGATATCTGAGTGGCATTTTGTACCACTGTTCTTGCCTCTGTTCTTCTGATTGATGGACTAGTCACGGATTCTGGACTTGATTTTGAACCTGCTGGGGAGTGTAGTACATCTGCTGCTGATGATAATGGTTCAGCTGTTTTTGATGATTTCGACACTACTGATAATTTGGCTGACGTGGCTGCTGTACTGGACGACACTTCAGATTTTTTTACTTCTTCTAACGTCAAAGAATCTTCTGTTGCTACCAATGATTGTGGGACATCAGCTCTTCCTATTTCCGCTAATGTTGATACTTTAATAAGGCCGTTTTCAGACAGGGTAATAGTGTTTCGTTCTACTTTAGAGTCTTTAATGGCATTCGATATTTCAGCACTCATGGCTTCTTTCCCTTTCATGTTTCTGTGAAGTCCATGCTCTGTAAAATGCTCTCTGCAATCACTATTTATCCCAACATATGTAGCATTAGGATAACCTCGACATATCTTAGCGAAAAGTCTGTAGGCGGTAATAATCTCAGTATTCACGCAAGAGTTTTCCAAGAGATCATACCTATGAGGGATACTGACAACAAAAAATTTCACTTCAGGCATTTTACAAATTACTTGCTTTAAAACTGTTGTAGCACGTCTAGTTTCATTGTGGTATACATCGTTGGCGCCTCCAATTATCACACATGTGCTGCCATTCGTCATAGATTGATTACAGCTATGTAAAACTTCACATAGTGGCGCTCCTGGTTTGATTACGCGTTACCTTGAATCCTGTTTTCTTAGAAATCATCATTTCGGCTACACCTCTTCCATGGCTGTCTGCTAGAATAAGGATTTCATGTCTATTTTCCAACGTGGGTTTTTTGTTTTGTTTACAAATAGCAGGCCGATTTGTTTTGCTTTGTGAGCGCAATTTAGCGTTGATCACTGAACTATCCGTGTGGATGATGGTACAATTTGATTGTTCTTTCTCCTCTGTGCTATTTTCAAGCACACTAAACCTATTACTTAGTTTTAAAGTAAGTTCCGCTGTTTTTGTTTTTGGTCGTGTGCTGCTTATTTGACTAGTATCTGAGAACTCTTGTAGGCTAGATTTTGAGGAATTTCTCACACTTATTACCAAGTTTTCAAGCGTTTTTGCGTATTTTATAATATAATCGAGTTCTTTCCTAAGTTCGTTCTCTACATTCACTTGCAAACCTGCCCTGTGCATTTCACTGCCTTTGTCCCGCCCGTTGCATTCTATACCGCAGTCGCACTTATTTAGAACTTCCGATCGTGAGAAACAATGGGTATGGCACCACTTATGATTGAACGCGCAGATTCTTAATCCATTTAACACAATTTTGTGGCATATGGTACACTTCACTGACGAAATACGATCACAAATTACCGAGCGATTTGAAACTACGTGTATACTCGCCGCCATCTTGGACTTAAACTCGTTGGGTTGGGTTTGGGTTGGGTTGGGTTGGGGTTGGGGTTGGGGTTGGGATTGGGGTTGGGTTGGGGTTGGGTTGGGTTGGGTTGGGTTGGGTTTGGGTTTGGGTTGGGTTTGAGTTTGGGTTTGGGTTGGGTTAGATTCCTCTATAAAGAATTTGCGTTAGTATTTTGCAAGCATGACTTCTTAAACTGATAGCTCAGCAATTATCACACTTTCTTTTGAATTGGAATTAATAGATTCTTCTTGCAATCTAGGAGTATCTTACCTTTCACATACATCCTTGCACACCAGATGGAAGAGTTTTGTCATGGCTGGCTCTCCAAAGGCTATGGGAATATTGTCTATCCCATGGCCTTCTTTTGACTTAGATCTTGCAGAGCTCTGTTAAATTCTTCTCGCAGTATTATATCTCCCCTCTCTTCTTCATCTACGTCCACTTCTCTTTCTATAAAATTGCTTTCAAGTTCATCTCCCCTGTACAGATCCTCCATACACTCTTTCCACCTTTCAGCTTTCCCTTCTTTGCTTAGGACTGGTTTTACATCTCAGCTTTTAATACACATACCGTTGCTTCTCTTTTACCCAAAGGCCTCTTTAATTTTTCTGTATGGGGTATCTTTTTCCCCCCTAGTGAAATATGCTTCAAAAAATTCCTGCCCCGAGATACAGGGCTACAGAGATGACACTGTGAACACTATTTCGAAGATGCGAATTTTAGAACAAATCTAGATATTTTGTTGGGATTTTTTTATTTGAAAGATAATTGCTTTATGATTACAAAGAAATAATCCGTTCGGACTTATCGTCAAAGCTCTTTTACCATAGTGTTCTGAACTTTTTTTATAATTTATGAAAAACAATTTTTTTTCAAAAATGCCAACAATAAAATTTTTATTTTTTTCCTGGTGATTAGTACCACATAGTTCTACATTCGGATTGAAAAGGAGAGCTTCCACTTTTAAGTTGGACAGGGTTTATTTCAAAAAATCTATTTTTTTAACTTTCACGGTTAATGTATGTCTTTATTGAAGTTGTTTCTTACTAATTTCTTTGTTATAATGTTTATTAGTATTGTCTTTGTTGCAGTTATTTCTTTTCACTTTCATTGTTACAGATATTTCTTACACTTTGTTGTAGTTTCTTGTCAGTTTCTTTGTCGTGGTTGTTCACTTGCAGGTTTCCGTATTGTAGTCTTTCAATGCTAATTTGTTTACTGAAGAGGCTTCCAAGATATCTGAGACCCTCTAGTGAGTTCTGTGTTTTTGTGAGGAAGTAGCAAGTAGCCAGTTGACGCAGTTGCAGTGTGTTATGTGAAAAGGATTGTTTGCAATGTCTTCTGACTGGGGCCACAGGAGAGTGAAGTGTGCCGACTATTTGCAAATCCATAAAAGAGTGACATATAAGACAAACAAAAAAACGGGCTTTGTTCAGGTTGGGAATAAGAGGTCTCATCTGAAGACTCAGCTTCAAAGTGACAACTTTTTATGTTCTACATGTTTTGACAGAATAACAACAATGATAGTATCTGAACAAGGTGAAGCCTCCCATGGTGCAGGTGATGCAGATTTTACATCAACGGAGGAAGAAATAAATACCCTGAATCAGTCAATTACAGAGGTAGGTGTTAGTCCTGTTAAGAAACCATGGTCAGTGAAGTAAAGTCAGAAGCTCTATGCATCAAGAAAGCGCAGAGAATTACTGAAGCTATGATGAATACACTACAGCAAAACTAACCACACTCTTCAAAGTAAAATTCCATCTTCAGAAGAAAATGAGCCAAAGCACTCTTGCATCTCTTGCCAGGATTTTTTCACGAATATCAATTCAGCTGTTGAATATTGTGCATCCTACGGTGAAAAGGTGCAAGTTTTAACTATTATTCCAGAGACATTTTCAAAGAAAACAATTGTGAACCACATTCCATCAGTATCAAAGTACATGGTAGACAAATCAAGAAATGCGAGGTCTGTAAAAGGAGTCTTATCACGAGCAGATCCCTATTATCATCACCCTGTAGAAGCAGCTCAAGTTCAAATAGTGCAGTCATTTTATCTGGAAGATAAATGGGATTTCCAAAGTGCCAACAAGAAAGACACTATAACTGTAACAGTTGAAGGTCCAAAAAGTTGTGAAAATGAAGAGGTATATGACTTGCAGTATTAAAGAAACTTTTGCAGTTTATAAGAGCAACTATACAACTTCACATATTGGAAGATCAAAATTTTATGCACTACGACCTAAGTGGGTAGTTTCACACCCACCTAGAGATGTCTGTTTATGTGTGTACTGCATGAATTTTGAACTTTGTGCGGTAACTTTGAAGAACTTACTGGAGCACGTGACATATGACACCCTGGTTGGGCGTGTGGACTGTGATGTAAAGTGAGAGACTTGTTTGTTTCAAGAATGTGGTGACTGCCCTGGAAAGGGAGGACTGTCTTTACAGACACTTGGCCTGGTAGATGTAGCAGATAACTCTGTAGAAATTACACATGCAGCATGGGGGAAAATAAACTAATTGAGACAACTGTTGACTTTGACAGTTTCGTTGATGAACTTGGTAAACAGTCAGTGTAAGCAGCAACACACTAGCATCTGAAGAAATTGCAACAACACATTTCAGAAGTGAAAGGGTGTGTACACGCTGAAGAACTATGTTTAGTTCTTCACTGTGATTTTGCTGAGAACTGGTCTGTAATTCTCCCACAAGAAGGACAAGGTTATATCATTGGAGTAATGACCAGGTTACACTGTTTACAGGAGTGACATATTTTCAAAACAAAACCACAAGTGTTATAGCTATAAGTGATGACAGGCAACATGACTCAGCAGATGCTTTGCTAGCAATGTGCAAAATTCTTCAACTGCACACAGGGGCAGAAAAGATCATCATTATTTGTGATGGTGCTCCTAGTCATTTTAAAACTCATTACTGGTTGTTTGAATTGAGTAAGCTGCTTGTGCCAACTGACTGGGTATACAGTGCTACTGGTCACGGGAAGGGGTCTTGTGTTGTAGGAGGCCTGCTGTAGCACCATGCTACAAAACAATTTTTCCAGACCACATACAGGCTGCGATTCAGAATGCTGAGGATTTTACAAGAGTCGTGAAATCTAACACATCCACAGCCCTCATTCTTTTGTCCAAAGATGAAATCGAAGAATTCTGTGAGCAGGAAAAAGAAGAATGGTCCAACCAAACTACTCCTGTGAAAGGAACAAAGAAGACAAATTATTGGACTCAAAGTGATGGGCACTTTAAAGAGAAAGAAAGAAGAAATCTTGTTTGTTCGGCCAACACCTCAGAAGCAGCAGGATAATATTGAGATTCACAACCTGAGAAGGTGGATGTTCATGGCATTTGTGTATGACTGTGACTGGTGGATTGCAGAGACTATAGACACCAGTTCATGAGTTAAACGAAATTGTAGTGAACTTTATGTTATCACATGGACCAGCTGCTGGTTATAGGTTATCAGCTTAAGGACAGCAATAACACCATCAGTGATGACTTCCTGTTCACAATGTTTTGAAGACTGTAAGTGCTCCAGTTCCTATTGGTTCAACAGGAAGGCATCACTCTATATCAAAGGAAGATACTAAAGCAGTGGAACACATTTTTAGTTCACTGACTGACTAATTTCAGTACAAAACAGAGTACACAGAAGTTGCATAAATTGAAACCTTTAAGTCTTTGGACCTTTCACATACATTTTGGAACCATTTAAAATGCTCGAAAAACGTCTCTCTTACTCATCTTTAAAAACTAAAATTATGTTAAATAAGGCTAGGTTTCGATTTTTATGAGCCGATTATGTGATAATGTGGCAATAAAATAGGTTATATGTATGCCAAAAATTTCAATTGTTTATAAAACCTGTTCAACCTAAAAGTGGAAGCTCTCCTTTTCAAGGAAAGTAAACTACATGGTATTAATCAACAGAAAAAAATAAAACATTTATGGATTAGCATTTTTTAAAAAAATCCATAAATTATAAAAAAAGTTCAGAACACTATAGTAAAAGAACTTTGACACATATCTACAAATGGAGGGTTTCTTTGTAATCATAAAGCAACTATCTTTCAAATATTAAAAAAAAAAATATATATACCTGGTACTGTTTCAGGTATACAGCATTTTAAATTTTTTCCAAAATTTGCATCTTCCACATGGTTTGCACAGTGTCATCTTTGGAGGGCTGTATCTCAGAGCACAATTTTTTTTTTTTTTTGAGATAACAAAAAAATGTGTGTTTCTTACTTAGTCCTTCATTTTAACATATGCTAAATTCAATAACATCCGAGACTGTAAAGGTAAGATTTTTTTTCCTAGCCTTCCTGAACTGATATGGACTACGCCTATAGCAATCACTTTCTATGCAATACAAGACATGGAGAGAAAGTTCTCTTTGCTTATGACAGCAACAGCATATTCACGCACAGAACACAAGAACCCCTTTTAGAAAAGCCAAATGAAACCCTGAAGGATGTTTCATTTAATTTTTTTCCCCCAATCTAATGCTCACCTCACAATGATGTAGCCATTGTATGTAAATTGAAGGGGATCACTCATTCTTATAAAAGATATAGCAATCGTCACGGGTAGCTCGATATATAACTGCACAGGATACAGGTGGTTAGCCACACCCTTGTCGAAGGAACCATCCTGACGTTTTCCTGCAACGATTTAGGAAAACCACGGAAAATCCAAACCAGAATGGCCGGGCAAAGTGAATTCCATCCTCCCAAATATGAGATCAGTGTCTTAACAGCTGCACCACCTCATTCAGCTGGTCACTCAGTAGGCGCCTACTATACAAAGTACTCTGATAAAGCTTATAATACAAAACAGTTTTTCTCTTCATTGCCATACACACTAAGCATTTCCACTGATGACTTCTGGCCCTAAGGATGCAGATATGCCATTTGCACTAGCTCCAGTCTGTTCTGAAAACTGACTTCACCGGAAAAATTAAGTCAGCATCCTTCCATGATAAGTGAGATGCTGAACACAGGAGAATGACATGCAATTTAGATATTGATAAATGATGTTCTTACAAAAGCAGTGAACCATGATAATGTATTGAAATGGGACAGGGTGATGTACTTGTCCCCCCCTTTCATTATTAATCGCCACTCTGAGCCCTCGAAGTAGTACATACCACTTATTTATTCCAATAGAAAATGCTGTTTTGGGTTTTTATTTGTTTCTCCTTGGTAAATGTAAGTCCAAAATGGCTCTTTTTTAATAGCTATGTATAGAACTATTAGCAATCTATTTAGTAATGTTTTCCTCGATATAGACTTCAGATCGTTTAGAGGCACTCACTCAGTATGGCTCTTTACAATAAACCCGACTACTTCTAGTTACTACTCCTATGGCGCTTTTCAGCAGTTCGAAAATCGTGTCCACGTTTCGTGCCTTCGGCCCCAGAAAAGTATGCCACAGTTACGAATCGGGTTTATGTCGGAAGAATATGTCACCACGAGGCATCGGTTGTTACATACTGATGATAAAAACTCTTAAAAACATAACCGGGGTTGCCACAAGTTTTCCCAAGTGAAATTCCCTGATATTTCACTGATTTCCAGAGAAGTTTTAGCATTTTTCCTTAACAAATTTTGAGATCTCAATGGTCAGTAAAGACATAAGTTGACAGAAAAATTTAAGGACTTCTGTATTTCTCCCCTGTGTGAGCAAAAATCTTCAGCAGTAACATCAACATCTTCTGTAATGAAATGTTTTTAGATGGAGAAAGCAAGCCCAACGGTATATGTGTTCTATGAAGGCCACTGTTGTTATTTTATTTCAATAAAACATAACACATTTGGTGACAAAAATACACATTTCCTTGGAGTCACAAAACAGATTTAAAATACCTTCACTGATTCCAGAAATAACCTCATAAAAAAGTAGGCACCTTGGGAAGAAGTGTATAAGGCACAGAAGGCTTATGTAACCAACAGTATATGTGACTGCCAATAAAATGTTAGTCCTATTATATTCGTTATTGTCAGTTATTACCCATTGTGTTATGTCTATTATTTTACAGGTGTCGTGTAATTTTTCTTTAGAGAAATATATGAGTACATAATGTACAAACTACCAGGGACTGCCACAATTTTTTTCTTCTTATTATCCATACTCTGTAATATAAAAATTACTTTCAGAGTGCCAAAATGTAGTAGAATAAATAAAATGTCCATAAAACACCACACTGTACAATGTACTTGTGGTGAGACAGTCACAATTCCTGAAATCCATTGCCTGTGGCCTCTGGCCTGCCGAGAAGCACTGCTGTCCCGGGTCCTCAGATAAATTACGAAAATCTGCCACATTATGCCGTATAAAAACAGGCCCAGCCTGTGGGCAGATTAGTGAGACCAGATCTGACAAGCACAGCTTTCATATTAGTGGGAAATTATGGGCTTCAGATTGGCAGGCCAGATCCGTTAGCGATACCTGCAGAAATGGCCTGCGGTTTTGGTCCGTCACGGAAGTCCACTCGTGTGGTCAGCTGTTCGTGTATCGGACACCGTGTTGATGAAATGAGACTGCAGTGATCGATCCTTGCAACAGACAGCATGCACAAATACTCCGAGAATCAGTACTAATGGTGATAGGTAGCAACTCACCATAAAGAGTATCACTGAGCCACAGACAGGCACACAGAAAAGACAATCACACTCTCACAATTAAATTTTCAGCCACTGTCAGAAAATGAAATGACACACACGCATTCACACAATCACTCAGACACAACTCGTGCACGTGTGACCACCGTCTACGGCCCGTGTCGACAATCTCTGAGAATCGGACCCAAACAAACTACACCTCGTGCGTCCCTGCCTGTTGTCGGCAGCTGCTAGACTAGTGGCAAGAAGTGGTGGCGGCACTGACTGTGAGCTAAGGGGAGTGGTAGGAAGGGGAGAAGCAGTAAAAATGAGAAAGTTGGGAAGTGGCACACGTACTGAGTGAGCTCTGCCCAGCCAGTAACAATGCATGACATCTCAGTAAACAATCCACTTCATATACTGAGACAAAAAGATTTTTCCACTGGTATTTTTTTCCAGATTTACCTGATAAGTTTGAAATTCCCTGATTTCCAGAACTTATGGCAAGCTTGGTAGCATGCTGATGGATGCCAGTATCTCCAAGTGTTCATTCCCTGTTAACTGACAATCCCTGAAAAGTTTATTATGAAGTCTATCGATTTATCATCTATGCATAATGTGACCAAACTGTTTCTACTCCTTATGCTGAAGTGCATACTTCGTGTGCGATGCTAATTTACTATGTACTGCCCAATTATAAACATCCTTGAGGATTTCATTTGCTTTAGCAAATAGAAGCTGTGGTGTTTTATCAGCAATTATGATGTCGCTGTTATAATCGACGAGAACTTTTTCTTCGTGTCTCGTACTATCTGGAAGAACACTGATACGTACTAAACACGGAACTGGATCCGGTACACTATCCTAAGGGATACCTATGTTTATATGTTTCTTGTCTAAAAATTGTTTTACAAAAAATTTATGTGTAAACTATCTCTAGCGCTTGCACCCTTTTTTCGAGGTAAGAGTGATACAACCATTTGCTTTTCCTTTTACACCTACTGCTTCTAGCTTTTTATAGTATTTTGTAGCCAACATTGTCAAAAACCATGGACAAGTCTGCTTATTTGCCTATAAACTGCTATTAGATAAAAACTGTAATTATTCATGTAAATCATTAAACTATCTTTCATGATAGATTCAATAACTTATGAGGGTGCAGATAGCAGTAGAACTGACCTGTAGTTTTCAATACTTTACACCTTATCTTTCTTTAGTGCACAACTCTGTGCATGCTTTAGGTATTCTGGAAAAATACCTGAATTGAAGGACTCATTTATTCCATTTGTTAATGGGGCATGTGTGCTGTATATGCACCCCTTCAGAACAGAGACTGGGACAATATCCATATCTGCTGGCTTCTAATCTTTTACAACTGGGCAGTACAGGCATGTATGGTGTCTAAGCAACATAGACATAGACCACATAGACTGGAACATGTATCTATACCTACTCACTTCTTATCTTTTACAATTACGCGATATGTAATAAATTAACACTGACCATAAAGAAAACAGTGTGCACACCTGCATAAAAAGGGAAAACAAGCATTTTGCATTAAGCTGATGATACATCTAAGGATTCTGTAACCAACACAAATTTTTTTGGAATGAATATTGATTGTCAATTAACGTGGAATGAATACACAAATATACTGACAAAAGAATGTCATCGGCATGTTATGTTCTTAGGGTTCTACTATCAGTGTGTAACAGCCAATGTCCTGTGGTGACATACTATTCCTACATACACTCAGTTCTTACCTATGATATTCTGAACACCATTTCTAAATTTCAGAAAAGGGCCATAAGAATAATACCTAAGAGGAAGTTAAGGCTCAATGTAAAGAATTATTATAAAAACTGGCTATACTTACCGTACCGAGTGAGTATGCCTACATCCAATAATCTGTTGCGCAAATTGGGCAGAACATCTGGTCTACTAAGTATCCACTAACCCTTACTAATATTATAAAAACAAAAGTATGTGTTGCCTGTTAGCTTTTACAACCAAACCGCTATAGCTATTTTACATCAGTGAACATATATCATGTTAAAAAAATATTAAATCTGTACCAAAATGTAAGCTATACACCATATAATGTGTTGCTACTTCAATAGTACAATGCATAGATGTGTGCTCCTGCCCATGGCCCTCCACACACACTGCTTGGCAGCAATGCAGCCATCTCGTGCATTGCAGAAGTTGGGAGGAGGGGCAGTGTATATTACAAGCTATGGTTACTCAAACAGGCAGACAGGTGAGGGTTGCTAATGTTACTGCATGTAAAATAGCCTACTTACTCATCACCCGTCATGACAGGACAACTGATCTGCCAGAGCATCTGCAGGTAACAGCTAGTAGTTCCATACATAATCATGAAACAAGAGCCAATTCAGACTTACATTTACAAATGGAAAAACAAACATAAACCTCAAAACAGCATTTTCTATCAGAAAATAAAACTGTATAATACATCCTATCCAAGAAAATGAGAGAGATTACTAAAATATATCTGTTTAAAAAGACAGCTATAACATTCTTCATAAGTAATGTACACAGTTATGGATCATTTACATGAGTCTGAACAGTGGTTAATAATGGAAAGGGATAACTATAGCACCCTGTCACATCACAATATGTGGTCATAATGAAATTCTTTTAAAAGAAAAAGATCTACAGTGTGTGCCTTGTAATTTTCCTGAGCTCAACATCACAATAGGGCGGGGGGTGGGGGCAAGCTCACACAGTTTTTATGACAATGGCAGACATGCATGTGACTTGTAAAGGTCCAGAGTCAGTTTTCTAAACAGACTGGAGTTAGTGACAATGTTTTATAAGTATCTGGAGCAAACTGCACAATAGGGGCCAACTGAATGAGGCAGTGTGCTTATTCAGTTACTAACTTCAAACTCAGTAGGATGGAGTTTGTTCTATCTGGCCATCCTAATTAACGTTTTTCATGATTTTCCTAAATCATTTCAGGCTAATGCCAAGAAGGATAATGTCGTGGTTGACCACTGATAAAAGTAATCTTACATATTCTATATATCTGTATACCTGGAGCTATTTATTTTTATCGTATTGTGAGGGCAAATCCTATATCATTGTGGGATGACCCCTGTAAACAAAGAAAAACAGCCGAACGAAATGACATGTCATTAAGGCACTGATGGGATCCACATAAAAGGATACGCAAGTATGTCGGATAAATAAATAATGATCGCTGTCCAGTATTTAATAGATACCGTATGATATTTACTGTTAGATAATTAGATGCAATTCTCAGTGAAATAATTATTACTAGAAAGCTGGCAAACGAATAATCACTGTTTTTTTCAGTATTCTGGATTGATTGCTTCACACCGAAGTATGCGATCACTAATCTACTTCTTTAAATAGGCTTTTTTAGGTTTGTTATGTATTCACAGACTGATAGTAAAACTAACAATTGTAAATGTATTTCACTATTATTTGTAAGCGTTTCATACCTGAACTTCAAGATTTACTAGTAATTAAACTCAAACATAATCAAGGACTCTACTTGCAGTTACGATATTAAAACAATCAGCTTTCACTGTTTACGAGCAACCACGGAATTGCTGCAAATACTTTCATATATACTGAACTCAGTCGTTGAGTTTTACTGTCAGCTTCTGAACTAAAATTATCTTTTTCATATGTCGCCGTCACTGTGAATGATAAACAATGTTGTTCTAAAGGGTATATCCAATTACGAGGGCAGTTCTACAACATACGATGTACAGGAATCTATACGACAAATAACACAATCATAAAACATTGAACACTTAATATTTCATCTCAACAAACCAAAAGCATTAATGACAAACACAAAATAACAACAATGTTTCGGAAACAGCAAATCATTATTTTAGAACGAACAACTTTTCGGCATCGTATCAATGCTACATAGTAGCTAAACACGAATATTAAAATTTATACATTTTTATACCTTGTGAGATTTATTTACTACTAAATATCCACATAGAAAAATGTGTGACAAGCTACAATATATGCTCAATATCAATTCCAATTTGGCGCTCATTTGAAAAGTAGTCGCAGGGTTGCCAACTATCATACAATGAAAATACTAAAACATTCTCACAAAACGGCCAAAAATGGCTAAAATATAATTTATATGTTTCTTCTTCTTCTTTCGTTTCACCCTCTTTGGGGTACGCTGGATCAATGATTTCTTTGCGCGTTGTTCTTTCTTAGGGTCCAGTATTTCTTCATTCTATCTGATCTTCTTTTCCTCTCTTCTTCCGAGATGAAGGCTTTCGACTTTTGTGTAGATTTGTTTTGGAACCTTAAGGCCCGTCCACACGCAACGATCTGTCTGCGCAAATGTCTGCGCACATCACATCTGCGCAGACAGATCGTTGCGTGTGGACAGAAGATATGCACCAACCTCAGGTGTGTGCAAACCTGGAAGTTGGAGGTTTGAGCGAAACCTCTCAAATCTGTGGGTTCAAACCACATCTGCGCAGACAAGTTGGAGCGTGTGGACAGGAGATCGCCACAAATCTGGCGCGAAACAGCTGTTTGCTCAGTCTAGTGTTTGTATTTGTGCGCACAGGGCATTAAAATGGCTGATACTCGTCAGTCTTCTCGGGAGTTTGTAAGTGAATTCATTGAAATATATAGAAACCACCCATGTCTGTGGAAGATTAAAGTAAAGAATATAGTGACTGAGACAAAAAGACAACAGCATACAATGCTCTAATTGAAAAATTGCGGGTATTATTTCACTGAACTCTTGTTTCGATATTGCAGTTGAAAATTCCAAATCCTTGTAGCTCCTTCCTGTTGCTAGGAATCTTAATGCTACCGCCAGGCGTTCATGAGGAGAAATTGCCCTTCTCTATACAAGTATTTTTTCTCATAAGCAAATAATTTCGCCAGTCGTTAGGTTCGCTCTGCAACTCTCGCAGTAAATTTACGTGAGAAAACTGCTTTCGCTTTAGCAGCCACTGTCTATATCTTTTGACCACTTTCTCTGTTTCCTGCGGTTGGTCTGAATGTTTTTTACAACACAAGTTGCGAACACAGACCACGACAGAACTTCCTCCATTTCTATATTTCAAAATAACGGAATTAAATTTTTGACGTTTACGGGGAGCGTAGTCGCTTGCCACTGATATTTCTGTTCTACACCGACAGATGGCGGGCGAGTAATAGATTGGGGTTTGTGTCGTGTGAACACATCACATTTGCAGCGATCTTTTGCATGTACAGACATCTGCGCCGATGTCTGCGCAGACAGATCGTTGCGTGTGGACCGGGCTTTATGTTTTCATCTTTAGAAATTAATTTGGCTGTTCGATCGATAAGTGAATTTTCTGAAATCTTTAATTCTACTAGGTCTTTCTCAGTTTCTTTAAACCAGTTGGGTTTCGTTTGGCGGTTACGGAAAAAGTCAAAGATTTGTTTCGTTAATCTCTTGGAATTCATTCTGAGAGAATGACCATAAAAATTTATCCTCCTTTTTCGCATAGTATTTGAAAGTTTTTCAGTTTTCTTGTAGAGAGTTTCATTTTTGATGACTATAATCTAACTGTCTTGAAATTTTGGTCCTATAATTTTTGTTAAAATGTTTCTTTCCTTTAGCTCAAGTTTCTCCATTTGGCCTTTGAAATTCATGTTTAGTGTTTCGGAAAAGATATTAAATTCAGATGAATTCACAAAAGCAGCAGAAACCATTCAGACACCAAAGCTGGGAGGATATCAAGGAAAACCTCATTACTACAGCTGAACGGATAGCACCTAACACAAAAAGTAAAAAAACATGCCTGGTGGTCGTTGGAATGTGATACCCTCGTTGAAACAAGAAACAGGCATGGCAAAACTGGCAAAGAAAGTAGACTGAATTTCATTAGAGTTAGAAAACTGGTAGATAAAAATATTAAAAGGATTAAGAAGACACATGAAAACAAAACTCTCCTCCAAACTGATGAAGAATTTACTAAAAACAACACAAGAAGCTTTTACAGAACTTTCAAACAAAGGTAATCACGATACAAAGCACCCACCCTCCAATTTCGAGATGTAAATGGGACCATCGCTCACAATAACGCAGAAAATTGCAGATTACTAGCAAGCTACTTTGAGAAACTCTTGAATTGTGAACCCATCCTTGAAAAATTTGAATCCATCCCAAATAACCGTGAGAAGCCAGATTCAGAACCACCGACTACTGAAGAACTACAGAAGGTCATTTCAGAACTTAAAAACAACAAAGCATCCAGAGAAAGCCTAATAATAGCCAAACTATAGAAAAAAACTGACAAAAATGCAATTACATCCCTTCAGTGTGTTTTCGAAGAAATCTGGAAAGAAGAAGAGATCCAGACAGAATGGAGAGCAGCTCTCATCCACCCTATCCACAAGAAAGGTTTGAAGACAGACCCCAACAATTACAGAGGAATATCACTGCTGGATATAACATACAAGATTCTTTCTAAGGTCCTTTTGAACAGGGCAGAGCCGCAAATGGGCCCGCAAATCAGGGAATACCAGGGAGGTTTTAGAAAGGCTAGATCATGTTCAGAACAAATACTAAACCTCAGAAACATCATGGCATACCAAAAATCAAGGGCAAAAACATACATAATATCCTTCATTGATTTCAAAAAAGCATATTATTCGATTGATAGAGTGACCCTTACAAATACATTTTCGTACGTTAAATTTATGGGCGAACTATCGGAATCCCTTGAAATAAAAACGTAAGTGCGACAGAGGGATGGATTCTCAGCATTGCTGTTCAATTGTGGGCTTGAGAAAGAAGTCAGAGAATGGAACACAAATATTAAGAGTGGTATAAGACTGGGTAAATATCTCAGAGAATGGACTAGTTGGGAGGCGGGGAAAGTAAAGCAATGGGATCCATAAAAAAATGTACTTGAATTTGACTTCCAACTAACAAAAAATACATACAACAAAAAGTCCCTCCTTTCGTGTGGGTCCAAAATTACACATTACAAGACAGTGATTAAGCTACAAGCAATGTGTTTAATACATAAAAAAATAAAAATACGAAAAAACACTCATCCAGCAAAAATAAGTATCACTCTCCTCAAGTTCATTTCTTTTCTTGGTGCTGTAGATTTCACTGGTCACTCTCGCATATGCGGCATTTGTACCAACAAGCTTCCTATTTCTGCTGGGACTTCAGATGAAGAACAGTTAATGGTAACATTTCAATCCATATCTTACAGTCATAATAACAGAGAGTAAATTCTTTTTAACTCTGTTTCTGAGGTTTTTTTTCTCACCAAGTTTACCTGGCTAAAAATTCTCTTGGCTCCTGCACTGGAGCATGTTAGAGTTAACACTGAAAATGAGAGTGAGACTAATTCTGTAAAATGATTTTCACCTCTGGCATCACTGTACTTACTTCTTGGCAGAATTCAGAAGTGGATGTCTGAGTTATCCATTTCATATAGCTAATGTTTCCCCTCTGGTTTTCAATATTGTCGTCATTTTGCTTAAAACTCATACCATTAACTAATACCAAACCAGTAATAGAATGTTTCACTGTTCTCAAGGTGTCTCTAATATTTAGCAATTTCATTTGGTGGATTACTTCAAAGTTATCTGCATGGGTATTTTGAAACTCCTCAACCAGCTTTTTTTGTAAAATTCATCTGTGCCATAAAGTTTTCTTTTCGTCATCGGACAGACTGGAGAGTTTTAGTTCACTTTCGACCGAGTAACAGAGATATGGGGATGGATCAATATGATTAGCAATATTGCTTTGAATGGGATCAATTTTAGCTGTGGGATTTATTATGCTGCCTCTTATGGACCGAACTAAATTGGCCAAACTATCTAATAACTTATTGGGATCCGCAGTCTCGGATTGAAAGTTTATTGATTTTTTTAGATCGATCACATACTTTTACTTGGCTCCTGCACGGAGGATGCTGGAGGTGGAAGCTTGCATTCGGTACGTACCACACTCACTGCTAATACACACCCTGCCTCCTTCTTCCAAGAGCAGCCAGCTTACAGCTCATGGAAAATAAGAATGTGTAATAGGTTAATGAGCTGCAGAAGTGACACAAAAGTTGGTGGCGAGTCACTAGAAGGATCAGGTCAAGGTATAGCCTCTTCGCCCATTTTGGTAAATAATATAAACAATCACTAAGCACAACATTGCACTACTGATTATCACTACTACATAACAGCTAACTATTGTTACGGAGCACAACACTGTTATGTAGCTAACGTTGGCAGCACCCATGAACATTCAACAGCTACCAGAATGCAGCCAGTTTCCATCGATCACAGAATGCATCTTAATGGATGTATCCTTGTGGTACTGTATAAGAAGCAAGTATTGCGAATTTATTCACAATAAATGTGCATGTGCCTAAACTTTTTTTAAGGTTGCACTGAGAAGAACATGACAATTATTCATGAGTTTCATGCATAAGTACTTAATAGTTTCTGGGCAGAGTTTCCTCTGTAGCATGAAAAAGTTCAAACTGTTGTTAATGACAGAAGCAAAGCAGAAGAACAAAACAATTGTTTTCAAATTATTTTTTCATCTGAACATATACCTCACTGTTAACACCATGCAACATGCTGGTGTTGTCTATTTTGAGCCCCTGAATATTTTTTGGATCAAGTTGTTTTATTCCTAAAAATGCATAATTACATTTTAGTAGCTCAACAATACCCAAAAATTTCGTTCATCTGTGTGCTGTAATATTGCCCAGCAACTGCTAATAATTTGGATACTGAGATGTCAGTCAATTCATCTATAGTAAGATTGAATTTCAGTTTGGCTGTATCTCACACTAACAGAAAGTGAAATGCGAGTTGAGTAAATTCACAGTTATGCCCATACATTACATCACATGCAGATGAGGATCACTGTTTTACTGTCACTCAAAGGAAATACCTTATTGTATAATTGTGGCAGATAATCAGTACCCATTATTTCAGAATCTGTTGCAATGTACAATGCTGATCTAACTTCGGCCTTTTTCGCACCTGTGATTTCATCAACTCTTTTAAACATGAATTTATTCTCACATTACTACTAAATGAAATAGATGCTGGAAAGTATTGCTTAGAACTTTAAAATGATGTTTTCAATGGTAATTTCCAAGAAATTTGCCCAACCAAGCTGCGGGCTCCAAATGATGGATATCGAACATGTGATTCTAAATCGATATATCCGAGTTACTAGGAAAAACGAAACGATTCATATCAGTAGTGAGTGGGATGTCTGGTATTGTAGATGTTTCTTTGGCCGACTGCCTCACGTGATAGAATCTAATTCCATGCTTATGCAATGTAGAAAATTGTTTGAATTTTTTGTCAGAAATGTGACACTCTACCCATATTTTTGCGTGACATTGGCAGAATCTACTCAGGTTGCGACAAAAAGGAAATGCTTCCCATAGCATACACATCAAATGGACTTTCTGTCACGTCGACGACGAGTGAGGTAAGTCGTTTCCTTTGTAATTACAACTATTTCAGTAACGCTCTGCTTTTGTCGTTGCTGCAATGACCACTATAAACGTGCTCATAATCACAGTCGCGTGATCAGTTTAGAATGGCACGTTCGATGTCTATCGTTTGGAGCCTGCGACTTCGATAGGTAAACATTCTTGGAAATTACCTTTTAAATAGTATAATTTTGCCCTTATTATGCTTTGTAAAATGCTGTAGTTGTCTCTGATACAACTGGTGGCATCCATTCCTTAATATCCAACATATCCTACCACTCCTTTCTGTAAGTTTGTATATACTGTGATTTTGGCATGATGTGATAATTAACTAATACAATTAGAAAGTTCAGTATATTCTTTCAGTACTCACTGCTCACTCACGTCATAAACGAGAAACTTTGCACAGCACTGTTGTATAATATCTTGTACCACATTTACAAGAAAGTGCCACTGTGTTACTGTAAGCTCTTAACTCTTTAGCTCTTTTTTGTGGTGTCCAGATTTCTACAGACAGGGGAACCACCAAGTTATATGTCACTGAAATAGGAGATAAGATGATATATATTATGATGTCATTTCATGGGTATGTGAGTGAAGAGATTTCCAATGTTTAACACACGACCCATGTGTGGTATCTATCATACCATGGCATGGAGGAAACGAACATTAAGAAATACGAATACATTCATAATAAAATGAAAAGCTGTATAAAATTATTTAAAAACAGTCTTCATCATAGCCAATGTAGACTTCTGACCAGATTTGGTCTTTTAATTATGGGCCCTCATCAGAGTTTGCACCATCTGGATGACGGCGTTGGCATCACTGAGTAGTTGAAAGACCAAAGTGAACAGATGTATCCAGTGAAACTTAATACAACAAAACTTCTAGAGAGAAGTAAAATTATTTATTCCACCATAAGTTTTTGTGTTCCTCAAAACATCATTCTATAGTAGCTCTGCTCCTTCCACAATACCACATTTGTGAGATAGGCTTAACAGTTGCATAGTATGGAGAGTTGCTGAGATGGCATGGGAGGGGGGAGAGATGAGGGAGTGGCATGGCCTCAGGCGGCACAAACTTGGAGGTGGCAAGCAGCAGCCAGGTCGGATAATCCTGTCGACATGGTCATTTCATCAGTTGATACATTGTCATGTGAACTGCATAGGTATTTACGGAGGATTTGAAGGCAATTGGACAAATGGAAGTGGTTCAAAATTGAGTTGTAAGATTTAAGGCTTTAGACTGTGTTAACCACAAAATATTACTGCAGAAATTGGACCATTATGGAGTAAGGGAAGTAGCTTACAATTGGTTCGCTCTTACTTCAAAAACAGAAAGCAGAAGGTAATTCTCCACAATATTGAGAGTGGTAGTGATGTTCAGTCCCAATGGGGCACTGTTAAGTGGGGCGTTCCCCAAGGGTCGTTGCTGAGGCCACTGCTGTTTCTTATTTATATAAATGATATGCCTTCTAGTATTACAGGTTATTCAAAAATATTTCTGTTTGCTGATGACACCAGCTTGGTAGCGAAGGTTCTTGTGTGTAATATTGAAACATTATCAAATAATGTAGTTCATGAAATAAGTTCATGGCTTGTGGAAAATAATTTGATGCTAAATCAGTTTTTACAGTTTCTAGCTCACAATTCAACAAGAACCGATATTTTGATCAGACAGAATGGGCATATTATAAGTGAGACGGAACAGTTCAAGTTCCTAGGCGTTCGGATAGATAGTAAGCTGTTGTGGAAAGCCCATGTTCAGGATCTTGTTCATAAACTAAATGTTGCTTTATTTACCATTAGAACAGTATCTGAAATAAGTGACAGTTGAACACAAAAAGTAGTCTACTTCCCATATTTTCATACGCTTATGTCATATGGTATTATTTTTTGGGGTAATTCGTCTGATTCAAAAAGGGTATTTTTGGGTCAAAAATGGGCTGTTCGAGCTATATGTGGTGTAAGTTCGAGAACCTCTTGTTGACTCCTATTCAATAGTCTGGGAATTCTGACATTGCCCTCACAGTATATATTTTCTTTAATGTCGTTTGTTGTTAGCAATATTAGCTTATTCCCAAGAGTTAGCAGCTTTCACTCAGTTAATACTAGGCAGAAGTCAAATCTGCATGTGGAATGCACTCCCTTAACTCCTGTGCAGAAAGGAGTGCACTATTCTGCTGCATCCATTTTCAATAAGCTACCACAAGAACTCAAAAATCTTAGCAGTAGCCCAAACACTTTTAAGTGTAAACTGAAGAGTTTACTCATGGCTCACTCCTTCTATTCTGTCGAGAAGCTCCTGGAAGAGCTGAAAAATTAAGCAAATGCCAGTGTTACATGTTGATTTTCTTTATTTAAACTTACGAATTGTCGCCTAATACATATCCTATATTTCATTTTAACTGTTTCTACTATCGTGTTATAATTTCATGTATTGACTCGTTCCATGACCATGGAGACTTCTCCTTAATTTGGTCCCACAGAACAATAAATAAATAAGTAAATAAATAAAAATTAATCTAAACAATTATACCATAAACTAAGATTACTTGAGCCCTCAGTGTTACTGTCATTCCAAAGAGGAAAATAGCTTCAGTCTGTTGTCAGAGGCAACAGTTACTGATAGGGGTGTTAGTACCATGATTTTCCTATAAACAGCAGCAGTGTCTTTAGTATAGACAGATTTGTTAGTTCATTTACTAACCACCAGAGGCTTCGTTATGTCTCGTTTGTCATAGTAAAAAATTATTGTTTCATTTACTCCTCAACACTTACACTTCCAATTATGGATTACAGCAATATTATCATACAAGGCCTTTTTCAGGAAATCTCATGGTGCCTGTAACTGGTTGTGAACCCCTCTGATCGTTATATCCATGATGTTCGACTCTTTGACCATATTTCACCATCGTTTGCACAGCTATTCTGGCTGCAAGAGACAAGTGCAGAGATTACCATATTCTCTGTCTTATCTACTGTCATATCAACAAACACTGACCCTCATGTTTCTATTCGATCTCAACGCTCTTATCTGAAAACATGACAGAAACACCGATTCCCATCATAACAAAATTCTTTCTGTGCCACTCTAACCATTTTCATGAAGTCTTTCTCACGGCAGGAACCCAGCTATAGAATAACTTCCCACATTACATTAGAGGACTGAATAACATCTCCAGTTCAAAAGGCAGTTAATGACATACTCTGCTAAAACAACAGTAAGGATTATGGTTGTCCCTGTATGCACTAGTTGCCCTTATATATTCATCTTTAGAATCAGATCGTCCTCTTTTTTCCAGTATTTTTAGCTAGCTAAATCAGAAATGATCTATCTTGTATCTAAAAATAAATTCAAGATTTGGACACCAAAACAAGCGCCATGTGAAGTCTGTATGTAGCAGCGAGCTAAACATCAATCTGGAAATGGACAGTAAACTGTGTGAAGGCTTATTTATGGCAAGGCTCATCGTTTGCCATTTGGCTCCAGGAAGAGAACTTCAGAACACAGGCTTGTGTGGTCGGTTTCAGAATTCAATAACGGGATATCGGTATTTTGTACTTTTTAATGATGATTATACGAAGTTTAGTAGACTAAATTTCATCAAAGAAAAATCTGAAGTTGCAAATAAGTTATGTCAGTTCATAGCTGAAGCAAAAACTGCTGGATATATCTTCAAGGAACTTCTCAGTGACAATGGAACAGAATTTCGCAATGTCGTGGAAACTGGCAGAGCCATAATGCATACACATGGAAATATTCCACAAAAGCATTGGGCGAAGATGGTGAATACTGCAACCTACATCTTGATCTGAGCAGACCTTCCAATAGTCCACGGATATCCTCATATGAACTATGGTATAGCAAGAAACCAAGACTGAAACGTTTGCAGAAGACAGGCTCCACCTGCTATGCTTATATTCCGAAACATCAGAGAAGGAAGACGGATTGGAAAGCAGTGAAAGGAATTCTTATTGGATACGATATTACAGAATTTATTGGAAAGAGGAGGGTAAACTCATTAGATCACAAGATGTAATCTTTGAAGAGGCATTTGAAATCTGAGAAACATTAATTTCCCCAGTGACTACTTTTAAATCAGCAGGATTCAACACATCAGACTGATGACCAGTCCATTATTGATGAGGATAACAGATGTGTGAATATACATGAAGTCACTCAGGAGGAAGATCAAGAAGACATAAATGAAGGAGCCTCACTTCCTCTGCGTGATTAGTCAACTCTCAGTGCTCCACAAAAGTTTAGAGATTGTGTGATGCATCTCCCAGCATGGTTCCAAGAACCAGAAACATTCAGTGAAGCCATGAAGTCTGGCTGGAAGGAAGCCATGGATTGTGAAATAAAAACTCTCCAGGAAAATAAAACACAGGACCTTGTTGAACTACCACCAGGAAAGAGGGTCATTCCGAACAGTTGGGTATACGAAGTGAAAACAAATGCTGATGGATCAGTCAATAAATTCAATTCAAGATTGGTGGTGGAGGACTACTCTCAGAGGAGTGGAGTTGGCTAAGATAAAACCTTTAGTCTTGTAACTCGAGTGTCTACTAATGAAGCACTACTCTGTGTTGCAGCAATTGACGTTCCAACATCTTTTCTTTTTAATGATTTGAAAGAAACCACATACATGCAGCAACCTGAAGGATGTGATGATGGGTCTGGGAGAGAATGTAGCTTAAAGAAACGTCTGCATGGACTGAAGCAGGCTCCTTGTTGCTGGAATGAAAAGTTCAGTAATCATATCTCTAAACTTGGCTTCCAGAGGACCGAAGCTGATTCTTGTATTGTCATGAGATAGAAAGGCTCTCATAAAATATTCGCCAGCCTCTGTGGCCTTGCGGTTCTAGGCGCTTCTGTCCAGAACCACGTTGCTGCAAAGGAAGCGGGTTCGAATCCTGCCTCGGGCATGGATGTGTGTAATGTCCTTAGGTTAGTTAGGTTTAAGTAGTTCTAAGTAAGGAGACTGATGACCTCAGATGTTCAGTCCCATAGTGCTTAGAGCCATTTTTTAAATAAAATACTGCTTGTGCTTTATGTTGATGATGGTTTGATTGCAGCTCACAGTGAATAGTAACTACAATAATTTATCATTGATTTAACAGAAGATTTCAAAATTACTTCATCACCTGCATCATTTCTCTTAGGACTGGAAACTGATTAACAAGAAGACGGATCTGTTCACGTAAGTCAGTCTCATTTTGCAGAGAAGATATTAGAGCACTTCAACATGAATAAGTGCAAGGCTATATCTACCTCGGTTGCGAATGACAGTGATGCAGAAGAAAGTCATCATTACTCTGAATTTCGGTTCAGACTAGCTGTCGGAACACTAATGTTTCTGATGTGTGGGACAGTTCCTGATACTGCGTATGCTGTCAGTGTGGTGTCTACAAATCCGGACAAACCACAGGTCGTGATTTAAGAGGATTCTACAATACCTGAGAGGTTCAACAAATTGTGGGCTTGTTTATAAAAAAGCTCAAAAAGGGGGATTTTTGAATGCTATGGTGATTCTGATCCGAGTAGAGATGTTGGCACAGGGCGCTCAAAATCAGGTGTTCTTTGTCCTTATTCTGAGGCACCCATCTCCTGGATTAGTCAAAGACAATCTTCTGTTTCCATATTCACAACTGAAGCTGAGATTGTAGCCACTAGCGAAGCTGCTTGAGGGATAGTCCGGATGAAGAAGCTTTTCACACAATTGGATCAGTTGAAATCGACACCAATTTTACATATTGATAGCAAAGCTGCTATCCAGCGAGCCTAGAATCCTAAATTTCATCGACAAACGTAGCATATTCGTATAAGACATATCTTTGTTCACGTTTGTTAGTGCTAGTGAAATTACAGACTTAAAAGTGGACACTGAAGGACAACTTACTGACATATCAACGAAACCATTGTTTTCAGTTAGATTTCAATGGTTGTGTAATAATACTGGATTCTGTAAGTTAGTAAATAAGGGAGAGTGGTGCTGTATTTTTTTTTTCATCTTTGGAAATTTAATAACTGAACTCTGTACCTTTGTTTTCAGCAGTTGGCAGTACAAGTGTGTAATCTTTTACCTTTTGATCATGTGCCTTTGTTTGGTTTGGTTTTGAATAAAGCTTGCATTATTCAACTGTGTAAACGTTCGTTTTTCTTCTTGTGTTTTTCAAGTGTCTAAATATTCATTTGTGATACAGTAACTCTCAGCAATATGTAAAATAACAAGATAACTAAGTCGATTGATCTTAAATAAGATTCGATGGATGTAAAAACGAAAACCTTCGTTCATTAGGAAAGGATGATAAATGTAATAGGCAAACGAAGGAAGTGCACAAATCTAGGAATTAGTCCCATTGCCCATTCAAACATTTTTAAGAACTGAAAACCTCCTCTCAAGTTCTTTTCGTGCTCATTTTATCTATTCAAAACTTACAAAAACATGTCTCTATCACTTATCAATCTCTCTCCATCAAAATCTCTTTTGTAAAAATTTTACAATTTAATCGACACCTGTAGGATGCCCAAGAGTAAATTTTTCCAATGATTTGAAAAATTTTGCAGATTGGTTCCCAAATCTACTCTTGAGTGATGCAATCAACTGGTTGAAAACTTCAGACTCTGATTGCTGGCAAATTCAGGAAGCGTTTTGAATTTACCTTGATCGAGACATTTTGGATTTTTGTGCTGACACAGATGTTTAGATTTGCCAACAACAAGGTCAGCAACATCTTGATAACTTTCACAGCGAATTTCCTGAAATTTAAATTAATAGGTAACCATTCACCCTCAAAAATAGAAGCTAAAAAAATGATATGATTGTATCTGTATGGATGTTTCCATTGGTAACTTGCTTACACTGTCTATATTGCCTTCTGAAGAAGACGTTTTTATAGAAGTTGAAAATCTGGTAAAGGGGTTTTAATAAACCAGCCAATTTGCAGCTGATTGGCTGTGTTCTATCTCTAGAAAGAAAGTATGTTTAACCATATCACAATCCCTGTCAAACTCTTCACGCAGTATCATATCTCCCATTTAATCTTCATCTACATCCTCTTCCATTTCCATAATATTGTCCTCAAGTGCATCGCCCTTGTATAAACCCTCTATATACTCCTTCCACCTTTCTGCCTTCCCTTCTTTGCTTAGAACTGTGTTGCCATCTGAGCTCTTGATATTCATACAAGTGGTTCTCTTCTCTCCAAAGGTCTCTTGAATTTTCCTGTAGGCAGTATCTATCTTACCCCTAGTGAGACAAGCCTCTACATCCTTACATTTGTCCTCTAGCCATCCCTGCTTAGCCATTTTGCACTTCCTGTCGATCTCATTTTTAAGACGTTTGTATTCCTTTTTGCCTGCTTCATTTACTGCATTTTTATATTTTCTCCTTTCATCAATTAAATTCAATATTTCTTCTGTTACCCAAGGATTTCTACTAGCCCTCTTCTTTTTACCTCCTTGATCCTCTGCTGCCTTCACTATTTCATCCCTCAGAACTACCCATTCTTCTTGTACTGTATTTCTTTCCCCAATTCCTGTCAATTGTTCCCCTGTGCTCTCCCTGAAACTCTGTATAACCTCTGGTTTAGTCAGTTTATACAGGTCCCATCTCCTTAAATTCCCACCTTTTTGCAGTTTCTTCAGTTTTAATTTACAGTTCATATCCAATAGATTGTGGTCAGAGTCCACATCTCCTCCTGGAAATGTCTTACAATTTAAAACCTGGTTCCTAAATCTCTGTCTCACCATTATATAATCTATCTGATATCTTCTAATATCTCCAAAATTCTTCCACGTATACAACCTTCTATTATGATTCTTGAACCAAGTGTTAGCTATGATTAAGTTATGCTCTGTGCAAAATTCTACCATAGGGCTGTCTCTTTCATTTCTTACCCCTTTTCCATATTCACCTACTACATTTCCTTCTCTTCCTTTCACTACTATCGAATTCCAGTCACCCATGACTGTTAAATTTTCGTCTCCCTTCACTATCTAAATAATTTCTTTTATCTCATCATACATTTCATCAATCTCTTCGTCATCTGCGGAGGTAGTGATCATATAAACTTGTTCTCCTGTGGTAGGCATGGGCTTTGTATCTATCTTGGCCACAATAATGCGTTCACTATGCTGTTTGTAGTAGTTTACCCACACTCCTATTTTTTATTCATTATTAAACCTACTCCTGCATTACCCCTATTTGATTTTGTATTTATAACCCTGTATTCACCTGACCAAAAGTCTTGTTCCTCCTGCCACCGAACTTCACTAATTCCCACTATATCTAACTTTAACCTATCCGTTTCCCATTTTAAATTTTCTAACCTACCTGCCCAATTAATGGATCTGACATTCCACGCTCTGATCCGTAGAACGCCGGTTTTCTTTCTCCTGATAACGACATCCTCTTGAGTAGTTCCCCGCCCGGATATCCGAATGGGGGACTATTTTACCTCCGGAATATTTTACCCAAGAGGACGCCATCATCATTTAACCATACAGTTAAGCTGCATGCCCTCTGGAAAAATTACAGCTGTAGTTGCCCCTTGCTTTCAGTCGTTCGCAGTACCAGCACAGCAATGCCGTTTTGGTAAGTGTTACAAGGGCAGATCAGTCAATCATTCGGACTGTGCCCCTGCAACTACTGAAAAGGCTGCTGCCCTCTTCAGGAACCACACGTTTGTCTGGCCTCTCAACAGATACCCCTCCATTGTGGTTGCACCTACGGTACAGCCATCTGTATCGTTGAGGCATGCAAGCCTCCCCACCAACGGCAAGATCCATGGTTCATGGGTTGGGGGGGGGGGGGCTGTTATATAAATAAGGAACAGCAGAAGCTCTATAACACTACGTTAGGGAAAGCCTGAAATCTCTTCTGTTTTACACGATGACTTTCCGTCAATTACTACGAACTGTGACCTCTCTGACAGGGCCGGCTGGGGTGGCTGACCGGTTCTAGGCGCTATATTCTGGAACCGCGCGACCGCTACGGTCGCAGGTTCGAATCCTGCTTCGGACATTGATGTTTGTGATGTCCTTAGGTTAGTTAGGTTTAAGTAGTTCTAAGTTCTAGGGGACTGATGACCTCAGAAGTTGTCCCATAGTGCTCAGGGCCATTTGAACCATTTTTTCTCTGACAGGAAATTGCAAATCCAGTCACATAACTGAGACAATATTCCATAAGCACGCAATTTCACTACGAGCCTCTTGTGTGGTACAGTGTCAAAAGGCTTCTGGAAATCCAGGAAAACGGAATCGGTCTGAAATCTCTTGTCAATAGCACTCAGCACTTCATGTGAATACAGAGCTAGTTGTGTTTCACAGGAACGATGTTTTCTGAACCCATGTTGACTGTGTGTCAATAGGCATAGTGTTGCGGAAAACGGTGGACAGCATACTGCACATGTTTTGCGCCAGTCACATGGAAATTAATAATACGATTTGATTTTTATTGATGCTTTTTACGCGCTTTTTTGCTTCTGGACAATTAAAAACCGATGTGATTGATCCTTTTTATGCGGTTTTTGGCTTCAGGACAATTAAAAACCGATGTGACTGATACTTTTTAAGTGGTTTTATGCCTCAGAACAATTAAAAACCCATGTGAGTGATGCTTTTTATGCGGTTTTGACCTCAGGACATTAAAAATCGATTTTTCCCATCTTATGTGATATGACCTTGCCATGGTGGATGGGCTTACTTAACTAACAGTATCACAACTGTACACCCATGCACACTGAGTAGTACAGTTTTTTTAAAGTCAAACATACACCTTAGGTATCGTTGTATGATTCATTCTTCATTTTTAGTCGACCACTATTAAATCATGATGCTTACAGAGCCCTCTTTTCCTACATTTTGTAACTATTTGTTTTTCTTCTGCCATACGTTTTCTCCCTTCTCCGATAATATTACATATCAATTTGAAGTTATTCTGACCAGTGGTGTTATTTCTACAGTGGTTTGAAAGTTTAACTTTAATTATAATGTTTCTGTATTTTTAATTATTTCTAGTTCATATTCCACATCATGGTCTCTATCCCATCTCCTTGGATTATCATTAACATAAAATTAGGTAGAAGCAGAAAGTGTGAAAAAGCTATCTATGATGTTAATGTTACTTAACACAAATTTAATCTTTCATTTTGTTGTCACAATGCTACAAAGGCCAGTTCCCCTGCTCTTGGTAATCAGAAGTCCATACCTGGCTCTAAAACTGGGTTTCTACTGGCATGAATTTCTTACAAGTAGATCCCCTGCTACCACTCCCATAATTCAACATACGTGTGGAAACATACAATTTGCATGTTGTTATACCAACTTACACCTAACTTTTGAAAGTTAAGTGGCGTTCTACCTCCTCCACCATCATCTACAAGTTTCAGCAACTATGATTAGTGGATCTGCTCTCATTCTACTCTGATTCATTCAACAGCACAGATCTAGAATCGTTTGTTTATTTACGTGAAAAGTTAGCGTCATAACAAAATAATGTGCTTGCTCTTCAACTAAGTAAATGAATATCTTCTAAAGTGACAAAATTTTCTTAAACTATGTGACAGGGACATCTTTTTAACATTCAACAACTCTTTATAATCATTTATTTGTATCAGAGTAACATATCATCTTTCAAAGCGATGAAATGATTAAACAGTATCGTTACTGGCAGAATGGACTTGTTGAAGTTCATATTACAGCAGAACACTCAATACTGTAAAGGTATTTTTTATTTCAGTATAGTGATAATAAGGTCTTGCTTTAGTCATTGAGTGTAAGTATTATGGCGAAATAGAAGTTTATTTTTAACTTTAGAGAATTAAAACTACTCTTGTCCATCATTAAAATACTATGCAAATATGACATTGTTCATATTGGTGCTGTTACTGAGTGATTACTTTTCTCCACAACTTTGTAAATTTTGATTACAAAATAAGTGCTGCACCAGTGAAACAAACATATACAAATATTGCAGTGACTTCAGTTTGCCAGATGTTTCAGTGTTACTTCTAATGTAATGTGAGGTGGCATGACAGCTTGCATACATGTACTAAATCTTGCTACAGAGCCACAAATATAGCTCAAAAAAGATTTCAAAATTGATGTTACTCATTCAAAAATGATTTTAAAATGAATGCTGTCTCAAGCAGATAACTTCCTTATTAACATACTGGATGTTCCCAAGTGATTGCTACAAGATGTCCACTCCCATATCCAACTTTAATAAAAAAATATGACCTTTTAAGTTGAAAAAACTTTTTGAGTATCCCATTCATCAAAAAACAAAGTTCATTGTATATTTTATTTTTAGTTTCAGAAATGTTGATGTACGAAATCATATGATTGTTTTTATACACACTGTTCATAATTCACTGGGTCTCAGTGTGGTTTCAGGCCCCAATGGTTCATATTCAAAGATGTGAAAATGTTATTTCTTTCGTGCAAGCTTCTTTTGAATCAAAACCATCTACTGAAGGCACTCTAGCTGATCTGAGTAATGTATTTGATTTAGTAAACTGGAGATACCAAGGCATTATGGTATCCACGACTTGGAACCTTTGCCTAAGGATCAATTCTTCAGGCACTGTCATTTGCAATGTTTGTTAATGATCTTCAGAGTAATTTGTCATGTATATCTGTACATGATGCAGATGACACAATGACTGCAAATTCTGGAAAAGAGGTGAACAAACTGAAACTACAAAATGGTGAGTCCTTCAAGTTATCAAATACTTGGTTTAATGCCAATGAATATCTGGTAAACTACTTGGCATGTATATGGATGCAGATTTTATCTGTTGAGTAAACTACATAAATGTCTTTATGAAAAACTGTACCTTTGTTCATACTGTGCATTCTTTCACTTTTATATAAGATTTGGTTTTGTTGGGTGGGGTGATTCTCCTGGAGAAAAAAAAATGTAGCAGAAGTAGAGCATTAGCTGTTTCCATAACTGAAACATTTTGTGGGCCTTATTGCAAACAGTAAATTGTATTAATAGTTACATGTCTTTTCATACACAGTTTTCCCTTGCTTTAAAAGAAAACCACCGCCAGTATAGCCTAAGGCAGCCTGTGCACAAACATAATACTTATCAAATATTAAAAACAGATACACAAACAACTAGAGAAAACGCAGTGTAGTTACAAGTGTCAAGTTACAAGACGTTTTAGTATATTACCTTCATAGGTACCTCAGGTCTCACAAAAGTGGCTGAAAGAGAAGGTCTATCTTAAACTTGAAGAATATGAGAATTGTGTAGAGGTTGATCTTAATTAATAATTAATTAACAAAGTTTACAGCTTCCACCACCTGAGGAGGTGCAGTGGGGAATTAGTCCACATTAAAGAAGAATTACATGATTGTCAGAACACTCAATAAGGAAGTAGATCATAAATTGAAATAATGGCCGTAATCTAAACATACTGTCTCACAAAAGGGAAAACACTTCATCCTGACAACTCATTGAAGAGCCCAGACTACTTCTGTGCTGTAAATCTGATAAGAAAAATAAACAGAAACCCAGGAAAAAATAACGATTTTGAAGGGGGTTTCATCGAAAAATATTGTTGTTGTTCTTAACTATGTGACCAATAGTTGAGATTACAGTAGCACACGAGCCATTACCAGCAATTCAATAAAGAAACTTTAGAATACCTGCTTGGTTGATGAGTAATTATTAAAGCCATCAACTCTGCTGTTGAAGAATGAGTGGGAAGATCGTCAATCACAATTTCTAAGGACTAAAACTGTTTCATTGGTTCCACAACTATGTCATAGAATTGAGAAGTGAATGTGTCAGCCACCCATTAACTTTCAGCAATGGAGTCCACCTGGCACAGTGATCCAGCTCGTCATCAGTGTCCGCTACACACCATACTGCACAGCAACTGTGGTGAGCTGTACTTAATTCATACTGCTTTTTTGTGACAGTAGTACCTACTGTGAAATAATTTAAAAGTGTCTACATCCAAAAACAGAGACGTTGAACGAAATATATATACGCCAGCTTGACAGTTCATGGGGTCGCGGGTAAATATTCAAATGGTCATTTCTTTTGTTATGTACTTATGAATAAGCACTTAAATTTTGTGTGCATGCTTTACACCTTCCTTTGATATTTGCAAGAGCCTGGAAACTAATTTTGCAATCTGGCAGAAAGTAGTGGAGAACATACTGAGCATAATTTCCAGTCTGCAAGTCCAGATTCCTCTTTATGCTCACTGAAAGAAAATGTGCCTCTTTGCTGCTTACTCAGCAGGATCAGGAACTACGACTATTAGTAAAACTTTTGAGTTTTAACTGATTGCTATATTCTGTAAAAGTTCACATGTACAAAATATAATAATATCCCTGATAATAATAATAATCATAATAATAATCGTTTCAGAAACAGCACTATTAACAGTGCAGAGATGACCACTGTGGGAACTTCCAAGTAAAATGGTATATCATCCTGATTTCTAATCACCAAAAGTTACTTCATTGCCAATATAGCGGAAAAATAATTTCCTCACTTGCCACGTGGTTTTGTCAGCATTGTGAGCGACACACAGTTACTTCTGTGAAATTTAAGGGAACCAGGATAGTGGAATATCTTCACAGGTTCACTTCCAGCTTTTATGGAAAATCGCATTCAACTCTGCCAAGCTCTGACGTCGTCCAAGACACCAGGCCAGCAGGCATTTGACTGACATGAACATATTGATATCCAGGTTCAAAGTGTCTCTCCTAACTGCCTCTCTGGCCATTTTTATATATGGCCACAGTGGACCACCAAAGGTAACATCTACTATCAGTCGTCCTAGGGACAGGGTCGGAATCTAAAAGGCCCATTTCTCGGACACGTATTAATTAATAATAATTGTTTACCAATTTGTAATCTTCTCAATTTGTATATAAATAGAATTAAGTTTGGTTTAGTTATTAAAATGTTTTAGCTGGCTACAATTTTTTAAAGCGGAATCGACAGTAGAACATGACCTCTGAACTGCCTTTTTAAGATTCCTTGTTCTCACAGTTATTTATGAACTGTCTCGAAACTTGCTATAGCTGTATTACTGCATTATTGCAATTGCGTACTGTAAGTACAACTTTCTATTACAAATACAAATGATAATCAATTATGAGTAAGGACTTCATTTCAAATTTCGTTTTTAGTAAATAATTTGAAAACCAATAGAGGTAACTTATTGGTGCTACATATAGAAGATGTTTACATCTTACTGAGGATGTTTCTAAGTCTAGTATTTAGAACCTTTAATTTTTCATAAAAACCCAAATAACTTTTGATTGTGATGTACATGATGTGCATTTGTATATTATGACCAGTTTTTAGCTCTCTAGTTCTATTATTTAGTGCCACTATTTTTTCTTAAGGTCGTATATTTTGCCTGACATATGAAGGGCTTATTTCAATAGTATAATTGAATATTTCTGGTATCTCAACTGCAGATTTTTCAGCGCTCATTTAATTTTAGGACTCTATATCTCAGAATGGACAAAAATGGACTTGTACAACTATTGAAATAAGCCCTTCATATTCTTTTGATCATTCTGAGACCTTAAAATGTTAAAAATAATATACTTAAGCCTACACTGATGAAGTTTGGAGCATTTATTTTAGATTTAATGTCACAATTATATTATGGTGTAATCCTTTGTATGTTAAGCACAGATGTTATGATGATGTGACATTGGTAGTAGTGAACTGGAGTAAACCCCTGCACACTAGCTTTCCCCTGTGCCTCTTATAACGATACAGCACTTGTTTAGCCTCAAGTTAGCAGCAGTAGAATATTAGGTGCAAACTCGTTATGGTTCTACCATATGCCAATATGAGATGGAAGAGCTATTCAAGGTTTTTGCAGAATTAAAATCTGTCTTTAATAATAAATTGGATACTACTTATGCAAATATTGAAACTGGAGGTATTAAGTTAAACCCAGAGGCAGATGTACATTCTACATGTTTTTAAAGATATTTTATAAGTCCCTGCTTAAGTGTTGTGATGAATCTAAAAAACTGTTTTTCCCTGAGTTATTTGGAAGAGGATGGTGCTAAATGAGGAACTGGTCATTCGAAGAATTCCCTTCTTGGAATGATTTTCAGGAAATGTGTAAGAAGTACTGGTTGCCCAGCACACAGGAAAAGTTAATGCTAGAGTTATTTGGCCCAAAATATTATAGTAATAGTTGGCATCTTGGTAGTTATAAGAAATACAGAATGTCCCAAAATAATGTATACATTCTTTGAAACTGAACATCTCTTTAATGAAAGGGGTTAGAAATACAATTTTAGTGGTACTAGG
The DNA here is from genome assembly GCF_021461385.2 of Schistocerca piceifrons. Lineage (NCBI taxonomy): Eukaryota > Metazoa > Arthropoda > Insecta > Orthoptera > Acrididae > Schistocerca > Schistocerca piceifrons. The sequence goes on along the minus strand of NC_060139.1, from coordinate 1,120,672,511 downwards.
TGCCTCATGACCCGACTTAAGATGGTAAATGTTCAAAGTGGTGTCTGTCCATCACAATACACTGTCGACAAAGACTTACAACTGAGCGACATGCCAATGTTATTGTTTCCAACGGAATAGCAGCACAGACTTGTTTAATTTGCTCTCTAAGGTCATCCAGTGTGTGTGGTCTCACAGTGTAAACTGTATTCTTGAGAGTACCCCAAAGAAAGAAGTCTAGAGGAGTTAAATCTGGAGATTGAGCAGGATACTCCACACTCCATCTTCGTCCTATCCATCTGGTACGGAATGTATGATTGAGAAATGCCTTCACATCCAGGTGAAAGTGAGGTGGCGTCCCATCCTGTTGAAAGTAATAATCTTCATTTCCAGACACAACGCTAAGACCAGGAGTTATCATTTACAACATTTCCAAGTACGAGTCACCCGTGACAGTGTTGTTGAAGAAGTACGGCCTGATTAACCCTCTAGAAGACAGACCACAACAGACTGTTACTCCTAGTAGATTAATATGCCTTTGCTCAGTTACGTATGGATTCTCCCTGGCCCAGTACACGCAATTATGGTTGTTAATTGCTCCATCAAGTTCAAACGTCGCTTCATCTGACCAAATAATTCGATCTTGGAAACATTGCTCTTCTTCACATCTGTTAATGTGCCACTCACAAAATTCGCTTCACCTATCAGGATCATCCTCGTTAAGAGCATGGAGAAGTCTTGGAATGTAAGGCTTAAAGTTCTGAGACGGCAAAATTGTATGAATGAACACTGCTTCTGCAGATCCCAGCCCCATGAGAGCATTGCCTCACATATTTCTTCGGGGATCGTGTGTATGCCTGGATTACTGCATCAAAACCCTCGTTGTCTGTTGAACTTCTCTTTCGTCCGCTATGTCTCTTCTTCTCATTGTGCACTGTTTCTTCGATTTCAAATTTATCTCTGACTATTAGAATTGTTACTCTTGTTGGTGGTGGTATTCCAAATTCAGCTCTCCAATGTCTCCAATTTTTCCCGAGGACATGCAGCTTTACTGTGTGATTAAATGATGATGGCGTCCTCTTGGGTAAAATATTCCGGAGGTAAAATAGTCCTCCATTCGGATCTCTGGGCGGGGACTACCCAAGAGGACGTCGTTATCAGGAGAAAGAAAACAGGCGTTCTACGGATCAGAGCGTGGAATGTCAAATCCCTTAATCGGGCAGGTAGGTTAGAAAATTTAAAAAGGGAAATGGATTGGTTAAAGTTAGATATAGTGGGAATTAGTGACGTTCGGTGGCAGGAGGAACGAGACTTTTGGTCAGGTGATTACAGGGTTATAAATACAAAATCAAATAGGGGTAATGCAGGAGTAGGTTTAATAATGAATAAAAGAATAGGAGTGCGGGTTAGCTACTACAAACAGCATAGTGAACGCATTATTGTCGCCAAGATAGACACAAAGCCCATGCCTACTACAGTAGTATAAGTTTATATGCCAACTAGCTCTGCAGATAATGAAGAAATAGATGAAATGTATGACGAGATAAAAGAAATTATTCAGGTAGTGAAGGGAGACGAAACTTTAATAGTCATGGGTGACTGGAATTCGTCAGTAGGAAAAGGGAGAGAAGGAAACATAGTAGGTGAATATGGATTGGGGGGAAGAAACGAAAGAGGAAGCCGCCTTGTAGAATTTTGCACAGAGCATGACTTAATCATAGCTAACACTTGGTTCAAGAATTATAAAAGAAGGTTGTATACCTGGAAGAATCCCGGAGATACTAAAAGGTATCAGATAGATTATATAATGGTGAGACAGAGATTTAGGAACCAGGTTTTAAATTGTAAGACATTTCCAGGGGCAGATGTGCATTCTGACCACAATCTATTGGTTATAAACTGCAGATTGAAACTGAAGAAACTGCAAAAAGGTGGGAATTTAAGGAGATGGGACCTGGATAAACTGAAAGAACCAGAGGTTGTAGAGAGTTTCAGAGCATAAGGGAACAATTGACAGGAATGGGGGAAATAAATACAGTAGAAGAAGAATGAGTAGCTCTGAGGGATGAAGTAGTGAAGGCAGCAGACGATCAAGTAGGTAAAAAGACGAGGGCTAATAGAAATCCTTGGGTAACAGAAGAAATATTGAATTTAATTGATGAAAGGAGAAAATATAAAAATGCAGTAAATGAAGCAGGCAAAAAGGAATACAAACGTCTCAAAAATGAGATCGACAGGAAGTGCAAAATGGCTAAGCAGGGGTGGCTAGAGGACAAATGTAAGGATGTAGAGGCCTATCTCACTAGGGGTAAGATAGATACCGCCTACAGGAAAATTAAAGAGACCTTTGGAGAGAAGACATCCACTTGTATGAATATCAAGAGCTCAGATGGAAACCCAGTTCTAAGCAAAGAAGGGAAGGCAGAAAGGTGGAAGGAGTATATAGAGGGTTTATACAAAGGCGATGTACTTGAGGACAATAGTATGGAAATGGAAGAGGATGTAGATGAAGATGAAATGGGAGATAAGATACTGCGTGAAGAGCTTGACAGAGCACTGAAAGACCTGAGTCGAAACAAGGCCCCCGGAGTAGACAACATTCCATTAGAATTACTGACAACCTTGGGAGAGCCAGTCCTGACAAAACTCTACCATCTGGTGAGCAAGATGTATGAGACAGGCGAAATACCCTCAGACTTCAAGAAGAATATAGTAATTCCAATCCCAAAGAAAGCAGGTGTTGACAGATGTGAAAATTACCGAACTATCAGCTTAATAAGTCACAGCTGCAAAATACTAACGCGAATTCTTTACAGACGAATGGAAAAACTGGTAGAAGGGGACCTCAGGGAAGATCAGTTTGTATTCCATAGAAATGTTGGAACACGGGAGGCAATACTAACCTTACGACTTATCTTAGAAGGAAGTTTAAGAAAACGCAAACCTACGTTTCTAGCATTTGTAGACTTAGAGAAGGCTTTTGACAGTGTTAACTTGAATACTCTCTTTCAAATTCTGAAGGTGGCGGGGGTAAAATACAGGGAGCGAAAGGCTATTTACAATTTGTACAGAAACCAGATGGCAGTTATAAGAGTCGAGGGGCATGAAAGGGAAGCAGTGGTTGGGAAAGGAGCCTCTCCCCAATGTTATTCAATCTGTATATTGAGCATGCAGTAAAGGAAACAAAAGAAAAATTCGGGGAAGGTATTAAAATTCATGGAGAAGAAGTAAAAACTTTGAGGTTCGCTGATGACTTTGTAATTCTGTCAGAGACAGCAAAGTACTTGGAAGAGCAGTTGAACGGAATGGACAGTGTCTTGAAAGGAGGATATAAGATGAACATCAAGAAAAGCAAAACGAGGATGATGGAATGTAGTCAAATTAAATCGGTTGATGCTGAGGGAATTAGATTAGGAAATAAGACACTTAAAGTAGTAAAGGAGTTTTGCTATTTGGGGAGTAAAATAACTGATGATGGTCGAAGTAGAGAGGATATAAAATGTAGACTGGCAATGGCAAGGAAATTGTTTCTGAAGAAGAGAAATTTGTTAACGTCGAGTATAGATTTAAGTGTCAGGAAGTCGTTTCTGAAAGTATTTGTATGGAGTGTAGCCATGTATGGAAGTGAAACATGGACGATAACTAGTTTGGACAAGAAGAGAATAGGAACTTTCGAAATATGGTGCTACAGAAGAATGCTGAAGATAAGGTGGGTAGATCACGTAACTAATGAGGAGGTATTGAATAGGATTGGGGAGAAGAGAAGTTTGTGGCACAACTTGACTAGAAGAAGGGATCGGTTGGTAGGACATGTTTTGAGGCATCAAGGGATCACAAATTTAGCATTGGAGGGCAGCGTGGAGGGTAAAAATCGTAGAGGGAGACCAAGAGATGAATACGTTAAGCAGATTCAGAAGGATGTAGGTTGCAGTAGGTACTGGGTGATGAAGAAGCTTGCACAGGATAAAGTAGCATGGAGAGCTGCATCAAACCAGTCTCAGGACTGAAGACCACAACAACAACAACAACAACATGTCAGCATACGACACTCACATTCTCTGTTTTCCAGTAACACTTTAGCGTCCATTTCCTTTGTTCAAACGATAACGCCATGTTCGCTGACAATCCTGAAACAGAAGAAATCATTGTTATGTTTTTCACCGCCTTCTTAATTATTACGCATAAAAATTGTATTTCTGTCTCCTTTAATTAAAGATATTCTCTGTTTCAAAGAGCGTATACATTATTTTGGGACACCCTGTATATTGAGTGGTAGCTAAAAAGCTCAAAATACGTGGACAATCCTATAAAGGACAGCCTGTAATCAAAGTCTTGGTGCAGAGGATACCTTACTATGTCAAGAAAGATATATAATATTTTAGCAGATGACGGCAATCTGTTTATTGACATTTATCAAAGGTATTGATATACTGAACAAAGAATGAGGAGACTATGCACAAGGTGACAATTGCCAACCAGACAATAATGAAGAGAAAGGTATCCACACACATTTTAACGAAAAAGTAATACGAATTATTGTGAAGTAAGGATGTGGAATAATAATAGGAGAAATAATCAAGGAAGTAACGAGGCATAGACAATTCATTCTAGTAATGTAAACAACATCATCAGAAACTAGGTTGACACTTAGTGTGGTGGCTGATGTGAAGGTGGCTGATGTGAAGGTATGTCCAGCAGCTGTCGCTCCCATCAGCCACCGTGCCAAGTGTCAGCTTGTTGCGTGAACAGTAATGTAAGTACTAATATGCTGATTGACTGGAGAACACCTTGCAGTTTGTTGTTCACTTTATTGATCAGATGAACACGAGCTCAATGCAACTCATTTTGCTTATGTTGCACAATAGACAGGGCATCACACAGTTGAGTACCATCAGCTTACAGTCATGTGATGCCTTTTGATACCACTGGAAAGTTGGCGTTGTTTTGTAAAGGGCTCGTCGATACTGCTGTGGAGGCCGAGTTGCCACCGTGTTACGGCAGGCTGAGTTTGAGAGTTTGTGGAATGGCTTCTGGTGCAGTACACCGCTAAGATAATTTGTCCCTGCCACTATTACACAACTGTGCCCCAGTGTCAGGTGACAGGATAGGTGAATGAAGGTTCAACAACACTCCAACAAATTAGCAACGAAGTCACACAAATTAGTTAAAAAGGTTTACTTGTCTTTGTGACTTGTTGAATGATTAAGTCTGCAATACTGCATATAATATAAGACAAAAGAGGCCCTCAATGGCTAAGTGCAAATGATTGAAGGTAAACTTCACAGTACATAGCAAATGAAATTTTTACAAGAACTGTCTGTTCACTTTTAAGAGTTCACTAAATGACGTTCCCTGTCCGAGTCAGCCCTGGACGATGATCTATAAACAAGTGGGCGAGAGCTGCTCTTCTATCGTCCGAGCAGGCTTCTTTCGTTGTCGTCTGGTCATTGGCGGACCGTAATCGGTCAGCAATTGGCTGAGGCGAGGTCGATATCTTTACCCTCAGCGCCATGGAGGTAAGAATAAGGGGAGATGGCGCTACGTATCCCAGCCGTACTACGTTTTGAAGCCATGGGGGCGTGGCTCGCTGCCATGTCACTCTGACCAAAACATTGTCAGTGTGCTATAGCGCTGCCTGTATTACAGTGGCTAATTGCACCATATACGCATGTAACGTCATCAGATTGGTTGTTTCAAAGTTTTTGTTTAAAATAAAATCTCGTAAAGGCGAAATTCCGCATGTCTTCTGATTAAAAATAGTTTTTAATGTAATATTACGAACAGCTAGCCTTCAATGTAAACGATACAATGTTGTTAATTCAGTAATATACGTGTATCACAAACTAAATAATAGAAACTGAAAACTAAGTTAGCTATACCCTCCCTCCAAAGCCCCATAAATACATCTTGTTTGTAATACGTACTGGGACATTTCAGTTACGTTACACTACTGGGAAACACTCTTCATTACCACCAATATTTACTGAAATGTGGTACATAGAATGGCAAATCTACACAGTGTCCTGTTTAGGCCAGTTAATGTAGTGTTAGCTTTTAATTTGGTACATGATGAAGACAAAGTGAGTTACTCAACACTTCGATTATCGACGATACGTACATATTATACTGAAACGTGAACTTGAAAACTAAGAATTTAATTCTTTGAATTAACATACCTTTTGCAAATGTTTTGGGTGTGTAGGAAAAACTGATGGTACAGCATTTTCTCGGAGCCTTACTGTTGAAACGGAAGTTCGGTCTATGTCCTCTTCTCGGAAATGCTGAGAACATATAGTGCTCCATTTAGACGCACACCAATTCTTCCTCCTCACGGCATTCTCCCACAGAGCTTTCCGACTTTCATTTTTAGGAAATCTACAGGAGAAAAACACGCTATAGTACAAGTACCGATGCAGCACACGTTCATTCACAATGAAGTTGTAAAATCACACTTAACGAGACAACTTACACATGAAATGTTATTCCCTTCGATTTCGCATCACAATCAGAAAGATTCGTACATCCGAACACCACACAAGTCACCATAATAGCGCAAAATCCTTCCAAAAGTGAGCGACAAGCCTATGCACACAAGCTTACAGCAGCAATGTTTCGGTCGGATTGAGATGGCTACCCTCAGCTTCACATAGCTTCACAGCTGTGACGTCACGGCGTCTCCCTCTATTCTTACCTCCATGCTCAGCGCCGACAGTGGCGCAGGTGGAACTCGCGCAAGTGGAGAGTCTCTATGGCACTGGCACCAGCTCCCATCTTTGCACCTGTGTCTTGTTCGGACGACACAGCGCGTTGATGTATGTCAAGTTTAGAGACAATGTATCTGTAAAGAACTCTTTCGCAGTTCTGATAGCACTTTATTAATCACTATCAGGCTCAGAAAAGATCGTCTTGTTTTGGTGTAATAGGTACAGTAATACTCAACAACATTAACCCAAGAACCTCATTGTGTAAGTACAAGCTGAGGGGGAAATGGAGGGAAGCTCCTGTTCTATAATTTTTGTACTCTTAGTGGAGCTTTCACATAGATTATCTTGCTAGAGGAGATCGGTTGACTCACATCAGTGCAATTTAATTTCACCTCTTCTACAGCTCTGTACAATGCGTGTGCAAGGCAAGTGATGTGTGCCACACTGGGATAGAGACTCTGAAGTCTGTAGGCTGCTACAGCCATGTATGAAGCACCATTTATTGGTCTCTATTCACACCAACTAGCGACAGTAGCTTCATTGAGTTGTCAAACGCAAAGGCGGTTGTCGAGCTGTTTATTCTGCTGAGAGCTTCACACCCTTAGGAGAAACATTTCTCCAGGTCCGTCAACTTTAAGAACACCAACAAAAGTATTTACAATTTAACCCCTATCCAAATTGGTGATTTCCGATAGACGCCCTAATCTCTTGGTCAACAACTTTAGTTCGTATTTTATCGAGCACTTCCTCGTAGCACACAGATAAATAGTCGTTTCTCAGCGTAGCTTCATCTGGAACTGGATTTATTTTGTACTTCAAGAACTGTCTGAAGCGGGGATTCTTCAGCTTCTCCAATAGGACATTGCAAGACACCACCATCTTAAACAAGTTCTTGCACCTCTGAAGATGGACATGTCTACTCAAATAACAGCGTTCGCCTGCTGTCCTTTTCAGCACTTATCTTCGTGCAGCTACTGTGTTTGGAGGTGTTGCAGTGTTTTTACACGATAAAGCCGTTTCCCCCATTAACCTTAACTTCATATAGTTTATAAAATAATATTTCCTTGTCATTGCTGAAGAATTTCTCCCCTGGTTTCGTCGAATAGGACTAAGTTTGTATTCAAACTGAATGGGGCGACTACTTGTGCTACGTTTATTACGCCAGAAGCCACCCTTGTTGGCTTCGAGAATGTTTTGTAGACTCTGTGCAACAATCTTTACATCAGTGAACGGACTACATAATGTGTTACACTGCTTGTCTACTATAAACCCGATAAATAAATCTTTGTAGTAATTGTGTTTAATTGTGACAACATTACCTCAAACATTGTCATGTGAGCAAAATTTTCGTGTTTATATTCTTGTGTACTTAAAAATACGACAAATATTTGGATTTCTGGAAAAAAATTTGGTCGAAATATGATTCATTATGGAAAAAGTTGTCCGAAATTTGACCTATTACTAAAAAAGATATAAACATAATTTTTGCTACATTAAAGCTTTGTGGATGAATTGTTGTAAAATTCACCCTAAAGTTCAGGAAAAAGATTTGACACTAAGATCCATGCCAAACTAATAATAGAATAGTAGGCCCTCATTCAGAGAAGACAGTAATCCTCACATGGCTGAGACCTATTCTTGAGTAGTTGTTTAAAGAAGGAAAAGTAACAGCTAAGGAAGAACATTGTAAACCAATAGTAGTGAGTGACATTTTTGGAAAGAAAGTTGATGTTCACCTATATTCTGTGCATAAAATATCATTAATCTTACACCATGGCTAGCGCTAATGAGGAAGAAATATTGTTGCCTCCTAGTACCAGTAATGGGAGTGTGTGTTACTGGAACCACCTGTAATAAAGGGAAGCAAATTAAAAAAGAAATATGACTACCAGTTACGATTAAAAAGTGGAACTTCCATCAAACATTGTTGCTGGTGCCATAGATATCCTGTTAGGATAAGATTGGTTACTTGATAATTATTATCGATTGGATTTCAACCAGAAAATATTTGTGTGGAAAATAGGTAAAAAGGTAGCTAGCATAGCTTTCCAAAGTAATCCATTGAAATCTAAGCAAGGCCCATCATCAGAGGAGCATATTCATTTAGTTGTGTTTACTGATATTATTGCAACAGATGAAAATAAACAAGAAAAAGAAGGGAAGTATTAAATCAAGAGGAGTTGGCATTTAATCGATAGCAAGAGAATCACCTGTAGTGCCAGAAGAACAGAAATTTTAATTAGAAGGTATTCTGTTAAAACGTAAAGATGTGGTCACAGATAACTTGGGACTAATGAAGGAATACTTCTGTAACTTTAAAGTAAAAGATGACACAGTTTTTTTCCTTTTGCAAGTCATATCCACTACCAATAAACGTTCGAATTGCCGTGAGAGATGAAATACGAAAGGAGATAGACAGCAATATAACTCAATGTATTTTTAGGGTCTGTTGTGGGTACTTAAGAGACTTGTGGTAGGTGTTCATTTAGTTTTAGATTCATGATCACTCCATAAACACAAAGAGACAGAAAGGGTTAGAACCCTGAGTACAGAAGAGATGTTATCTAACTTTGATGAAGCTGAATTTCATATTTCCATAGATTTCATGGAAGGATACTGGCAGGTAGCATTACATGAACACTCAAGGCCATACACAGCCTTCTTATTTGAAAGAAAATCTTTACAGTTTAAAGTAAATGCCATGGAAGTATTACAATTCGCCTTGGGTTGTGAGCTGTACCAAGGAGAATGGAATCCAGGAGAGGGTGATCACAGAACAATAGCTTTCATTAGTTGAAGTCTTGGCAAGCATGATTGAATTACTCCATTACCGAATTGGACATTCCTGTGTCGGTTTTCATTCCTGCTCAATATTTATTAGGGAGGGAATTAGTGCAAGAATTAATAATGTATGTCAATGATTTATTAATAGTCTACAAGACTTGGGAAGACTGTTGACAATTATTGATATATATTTTGAGGTAACTGGAAGAAAAAGGGTTACTAATAAAAGTTTATAAAACATACTTTTGGTGACAAGAGTTGACTTTTTGGGACACAGTGTGGGAATAATGGGAATACAACCATGTCCAGAAAGAATGCAAGTTATAAAAGACTGTCCAGAGACTAGAAATATTAAGCATCTATGATCACTTTTAGATTTGGCTGGATTCTATAGGAGCTTTGTAAGAGGCTAAGCTGTGAAAGATGCTCATTTATCGAACTTATTGAAATAGAAAACTATCTGGAACTGTGATGAAAGTACAAAAGAAGACTTTAGCAATATTAACCAAGCTACAGCAAAAGCATCATCCTAAAGTGAATCAGGTGTTAAAACTAGCCATTGATGTATAATAATTCAACTTGGGTTGTGAGCTGTACCAAGGAGAATCGAATCCAGGAGAGGGAGCTCACAGAACAACAGCTTTCATTACCTGAAATATTGGCAAGCATGAGGTGAATTACTCAGTTACCGAACAATTTGGAAGCAAGACAAGTCACTATTTTACACTGACTATGAACTTCACTACATAATAGGTGAGAATAAATATTTTATGAGTATATAGCGTCCCCAGTGCTATATTACGAAAAGACTTAAAAAACAGTATTTATAAAAGATGAGACATTTAAAAGTTGAATGATGGATTTTTATCATGTAGCCGTAAAACAATAATTCCTCTGTCGAGAAATGCAAAGAAATGCAATACAGAGTAATATAACAAAGTGATCTAAAGAGACAACAAGATACGCTCTTTCATTAAGTTTTTTAGTAGTCTTCACTTCTTCTCTTGTCTTGATTGTGTATAGACGGACATCTTACGAGTGCTGGCAAATGTAAGCATCTTTGTATGAGTTAAGCAGATTATATATATATATATATATATATATATATATATATATATATATATATATTTAATATTATTGTGCACTTTTAATTTGTATGAGGTGATCCCGATTTCATGTCCGCCTTCCTTGAATTAACCTGCATTCAAGTAATTTACAGTTCAACAATTGCAGCGGCTGATGCAGCCAACAACGCCATTACGTGGCGATATTAACTTATGAAAAATTAGTGGAAGCGAAATACTCGCCCGCTATTAACATAATATTAAATTTTCTCCACGGTCGCATGAAGTTGCAGAAATACGTAGCTTTAAGATTCTTATTTTCAGTACCATAGCCGAGAGCCAGAGCCAGGACTCCGACTACAATACAATGGTTAATGGATGTAAGAAAAAATACTCTCGCGCGTGTGTGGGCCGCAATTGTAATTAATAACTAAAGATCTTTTGCTTTAAAGTGAGCTGACTAGCCGAGGAAATTAATATGAAAAGTTTATTACATTGTTCAGCTTATATGCTCATGTTTTAAGATTCAGCGAGTCTAACATTCATTAACGTAACAAATAATTTGAGATTAATATTGCTAAAAAGGAGACCTTCAGGAAAGCATTTAATCGTAAATCAAAATTAAATGAAATATCATTTTTATTAAGGCCCACCACGTAAGTCGGCAACAATCAAAAAATAATAACAACAATAATAATATATTAAATTACGACGGCCGACGGACGCGAGACCAGAAAGAATGCAAGTTATAAAAGACTGTCCAGAGACTAGAAATATTAAGCATCTATGATCACTTTTAGATTTGGCTGGATTCTATAGGAGCTTTATAAGAGGCTAGTCTGTGAAAGATGCTCATTTATCGAGCTTATTGAAATAGAAAACTATCTGGAACTGCGATGAAAGTACAAAAGAAGGCTTTAGCAATATTAACCAAGCTACAGCAAAAGCATTATCCTAAAGTGAATCAGGTGTTCAAACTAGCCATTGATGTATAATAATTCAACTTGGGTTGTGAGCTGTACCAAGGAGAATCGAATCCAGGAGAGGGAGCTCAAAGAAAAACAGCTTTCATTACCTGAAATATTGGCAAGCATGAGTTGAATTACTCAATTACCGAACAATTTGGAAGCAAGACAAGTCACTATTTCACACTGACTATGAACTTCACTACATAATACATGAGAATAAGTATTTTGTGAGTAATATCTAGATAAGTATGCATGAGAAGATAGCATTTACTATTAAGGAATTACTCATTACTCACAGAAGTCACCATAATTTACCACAGCTCACATTTAAAAAGAACAAGAGATCAGAAGAGACATCAGAACTGAATAGATTCTCTCTTACATGCATAGCCATCACCACATAGAGAGATGGTAATAAATGGCAAGAATATCCAGATTACATTCTAAGTCCAAAAAGGCTACTCTGTAAAAGGAACAACATATATTTTGTCAAGGACAACCTTGTTCTGTAAGTTCTAACCTTTTCGATCTCTGATAGTGGCAGGAGCTGAAGTGGTGTAATAAATGAAGAAAATCTTAATATCGGTCTAGATGACTTTACTCAAAATAATGTTTCTTGTTCATGCTGAGTTGAACAAAGAGTAGTATATTTAAGAGACAGTCGTATATTTAAGAGACAGTAGTATATTTAAGAGGAAACTCAGTAATAAGGTGTGGGTTCAAAATACAATAGAATTAAGGTAACTAAAGTTATAAGAGGGAAGACGAGAAAGTAGTGGTTTAATGGGAGTGATGTAATAATGAACAGGCTATGAGACACATATATACATGAATTATATTATGAATAGTGCAGGTGGGATAAAGGGAGTATTACTTAAGTTTAAATGGAGGAAAAATGGAGGCATATATATATAGGGCCAATACAGTTATAAAATTTGAATGGTCTTTATGAAGGATTTTTCTGTAGGAGGAGGAGTATTTATGAGTTTCTGCAGAAGTAGGATACTATTAGCTTTGAGGATTACTCCAAAGTTGCCAAATATAGGAACGAACCTGAGTTTTGTGGTCTAATTCTTATACTCATTTCAGAAATGGATAACTAGGACAGAATTGTCTTAACTTTGTGTGCTGCTCTTAACACAGAAAGTAGGAAGTTAACGAGTTTACTACACTAGTTGTTCTCAACATTTATTACATTTGATTGTTTGGAATTGACAGATTAATATATAAACTCCGAAAAGCTCGAAGTGTCTAGGGAAAACTATAATTTGCTGTCAGAACTGAATGGATACATCCAACGACTTGGGATGTTTGCGTGTTTCACAACTATTCCTTAGAATGTTTCGTACTTTTCTTATGGTTAGCAGTACCTTTGTTTGCTAGGAGCTTTTTACGAGGGGAATTTTTACTTATTTTGGATGGTTAAATCACATGATTTAGTTTATACACATTTTTAGGGAATGTTAGCTTAACTTAGAATAAGTAGGTTAACTGCCTGCTTACCTTATCCTACTTGAAGGAAGTGTAGAGGAAATAAGAAATGAGGCTCCTAAGCCTATGTTTCCTCACAAGTTTAGTTGGTAATCCAGATGAAGATACAACTATGATCAATTCATAATAGGAATTAATAATTACTCCATGTCCAGTCAGCATGACTAGGCTACGAATACTCACTGTGTCTGAATAGACCATTGATAATTAAAACAGAGGTACAGCTGGTTTACCAGCCACCATTGTGGCTGGTCCACATACATAAATAGAGACAATGAAAAAATAATATATGGTCATAACATTTTAAGACTATAACTTACTTCAAGAATTCAAATTCCTATTGAAGAATGGTTACTTTGCACCAGTGTTTATCCGACCTCAAGCATAGTATTTGAGATCAGATACATTGAAATGATAAATTTTTACTGAGTCTTTGTAAGTAATCCACAAGTAATCATTAAGTAAGGTTAGGGCTATATCATGAGTAAAGATGTTTTGAAATGGAATTATATGAAATATTGCTTAGTTCAAATACCATAAGTAAAGGGTTTTTATTTTACAAAGTTTTAACAATTTTCGTTTCTGAAGACAAATGTACAATCTGAACTAGCAGTATTATTTATTTCTCTATGTCCTGTGGTTGTGATGACATCGTTTACATACACAAAAAGGTGACATACAGTATAACATACCACTTGGGTAAGGTAATGTGTTGCACAATGTCTACCAGGCCGACAAATGATGAGTATCATAGTGAGCATACCGGTTTTTTATAAGTATGTTGTTCTAGAATAGCATGTTGTTTGGAAGTTTATGACTGTCTGTGCATGTACATGGGTAAGGATGGGCGCCACATGTCTGCAAGGTGGAATGACGGCAGCTGCTTTACTTTACTTTTTTGGTACTTGCTGGTTCGGCTGTTAATTCTATCGGAGATGTGACTTGCCATGAAACTGCATACTCTGTGACAATATGAATTATTGCATGCAGAGAAAAAAACAAAACAAACATTTTTTATATGTCAAAATGGATTAAGATAACTTTCATTAAGGTTAAGCAGAATGCATGTAACGTTACAGCTCATATTTGAAAACAAACCTTTATCAAGTGTTTTTGCATCATATATGAATGGTCAGTACAATTGTACTTCCAAAGAAATGCTATCTCCTAATTAGCAGAAAGTTACTAATTTGAGAAAAATATACAGCTTACAGCACCAGAAAAGTTACAGTGAAGAGAAATCCATATTAACAAATAATTACACAGACCAACAATGGAAAACTTTTTGGTGAAAATACCTTATTCTTTTTATTGTTAGGATGGGAAATCTAAATATGATACTTCAAAAACTGTATCACCCACCATTTCTTCACACTTTACAGTTAAATTCATTAAATTAAGCGATTTTTTAAAGAATTTAACAGCTTTTGTATAGTTAAAATAATTTAAAATGAGGTGTAATAAATGTAGATGAGAAACATTTGCTGGCACAAAAGGTCAATTCTATTTTTGTGTTAACAGATGGTGGTTTGTATACTGTCAATCTAACTTCACTTTCTCGTTTCCTGTACATGTGCTCAATACAGTGTTTAATCGTGGTTGTAAAAACTCTGCTGACAGTTTTTGTTATATTTGTTCTGAATTTGTGATTAAAAACACCAAAGAAACATTGTTGACTTTTTGAAAAAGGTTTATCTATCATACTTTCGATCTAAACTTGGTGATCAAGATAAATTTTAGGCGCCACACAAGGTATATTGTGTGTGTGTTGGAGACCTGAGAAAATGGTTCAAAAAGGAGAAAAAAGCCTTTAGATTTGCTGTTCCCATGATATGGAGGAAGCCAAGAAATCATTCCGATGATTGCTACTTTTGCAGTGTTGATATTACTGGTCATTATGCAGAAAACAAAAAAGGTAATAAGCTACTCTAACCTTTCATCTGCCATCCGACCAGTAAGGTATGGTGTAGATTTGCTGTTTCCTGACCCACCAGATGATTTAAATTCTGTTCTAACAGAAGTATTTTCTGATGCACAATGTGATTTAGATGAACCAGATGATGATGAATTCCAATGTAATACAGAAAGTCTAGAGCCCAAATTGTTTACTGAGACCGAGCTTAACGATTTGGTTAGGGATCTGGGCTTAATGAAAGAAAAAGTTGAATTGCTTGGCTTTAGATTAAAAGAAAAGAACTTATTGGCAGTTGAAACCAGCATATACATGCATAGAAAGAGTGAGCAGCAATTTTCCAACTTTTTTCAACAAGAAGGTGATTTAGTGCACTGCTCAGACATTCCAGGTCTGATGAATGAGTTTGGTATTGAATACAGCAAGGAAGACTGGAGGATGTTTATTGATTCATCCAAAACTAGTTTTAAGGCTGTTTTATTAGACAATTGTAACATGTATGCATCTATACCTGTTGGACAATCTGTACACATGAAAAAAAGCTATGAAAATCTAGAAATAATGTTAAATAAAATAGGCTATTCTGCTCATGGTTGGATGATATGTGGCGATCTAAAAGTAACATGCATGCTCCTTGGTCAGCAAGGTGGCTTTACCAAATTTCCATGTTTCTTGTGTGAATGGGACAGTAGGGCTAGGGATGAACACTGGTACAGAAAGAACTCGTCTGTGAGGAAGTCTTTAAACCCTGGCGAGAAGAACATTCTACACAAAACCTTGTAGATCCAAATAACGTCCTCCTGCCACCTCTACATATAAAGTTAGGCATAATGAAATAGTTTGTAAAGGCTTTGCCTAAAGATGGACTACTTCTTTTTCTCGATCAGTCGATAATAGCTGACGTCGAGAGATTGTGAATAAGATATTGGCCACGCCTTCTTTGCCAGCCTCCTCCACTTTCGTCTCGCACGCCGCTGCTATGTAAGACCACCTTCGTTTTACAACTTATTGTTAAACCTAAATCGCACTACACTGACTTGTGACCGCTTTGAGTTTCCCGTCATTTCGCCTCAGACAAAACTCACACACAGGAGTGGGTATGATGACAGTTTTTCATACCGGATATTATCAGATTTCTAATTTACCACGAGTAGTCGTAATTTTTTCTTCATACTTGGTGTTTATTCACTCATGCCGTAACTACGGCTATAATGGTTCTGCAAACAAATATGCTGCATGAGTGTGGAAAACCACAGGATGGTTGTTATTTGTCATGATTAACATTTTTTTAAAAACTTTCGAGAAATCGTGTTTTCACTAATAGAAGCAATAGATTTCTTTTATGTTGCCTCATTTGGTAAGAGGGTTTGAGTTGATTTGGGGTGAGGGGACCAAATAGCGAGATCATCGGTGGTCGCATCGGATTAGGGAAGGACGGGGGAGGTAGTCGGCCATGCCCTTTCAAAGCTGTCACCCCGGCATTTGCCTGAAACGATTTAGGGAGATCACAGAAACTTCAATCAGGAAGGCCGAACGCGGGTTTAAACCGTCGTCCTCCCAAATGCGAGTACAGTGAGCTAACCAATGCGTCAGCTTGCCCAGTCGTATGGCAAGAGTACTGCGCAAAAGAAACAGGAAGAACGAAGTCCTGTAAGCTGCCGTCATTCCGTCGGTCACGTGGTGACGTGCTGACACGGGATTGGCTGCCTTGAAGTGGCGTGATACTCTCATAGCAGTACAGAGCAGGGTGCGGTCGCATCCACGTCATCTCAGCACACAGATCGTTGGAAAGAGTGATATTGTATTTCTCTAAATACAATTTTAATAACATTCTCGGATTAACACATCAATTCAAAAATGCAAAATTAGCCTCTCAGACAGTGCAATCTTTATGGTTAAAGCCTAACACAACTGTGAAACTAGTAGCGGTATCCATTCCCTTTGTTTCTAGCGTCTCAAGCATAGCAATAAGGAAAATATAATAATAATAATGCTACCAATAAAACGTGATGTAGTTGTTGATGTGGTCTTGAATCAAAGACTGGTTTGTGCAGCTCTCCACCTTACTGTATCCTGTGCAAGCCTCCTCATGTTGGCTAAATACAGCAACCTCTAATTGAAACTGCTTAACTGTATTCATTGCTTGGCCTCCCTCTACAATTTTTACTCAGCACACTTCCCTCTACTATCAAACTACCGCTACCTTCATGCCTTAGGACATGTAGTACCAAATGGTCCCTTCTTCTAGTCAAATCCTTCTATAAATTTCTTTTCTCCCCAATTAGATTCAGTACCACCTCATTAGACACTCGATCTACCTATCTAATTTTCAGCATTATTCTGTAGTACCACATTTGGAAAACTTCTATTCTCTTCTTATTTGAACTGCTTGTAATGCACATTTCATTTCTGTAGAAGGCTACACTCCACACAAATAGCTTCAGAGAACACTTCCTGACACTGAAATTTGTATTAGATGTTAACAAATTCTGCTTCTTGAGAAATGTGTTTCTAGCTACAACCAGTCTGCATTTTATATCCTCTCTGCTTCCGCCATCCTCAGTTACTTTGCTGTCAAAACAGCAAAAATCAACTAAAACTTTTACGTGCCTCATCAGTAAATCCATCACCTGATTCTTTAAAGATTCAAACTCATATGTATGAAACACCTTCAAACGTCTGATTAATATGCGAATGAGGTAAGGTGTTAAATATTCGACACTAACCATGTAAGGGAGAAAAAATTTAACGAAGATTTAAAATTACGTTTAAAGTTATGTTTCATGCTCCTCGATTTCATAACTGCAATACGGTCTGTTTGCTAGAAGTACATAACCTTCTGCTCTCTGTATTTTATCCCAGCTACCTTTAGAATTTAAAAGACTGTATTCCAATCAACATTGTTGAAAGCTTTCTGTGGGTCTACAAAATTATAAATGTAGGTTTATCTTCATTTAAACTGTCTTCTAAGATAATTCGTAGTCTCAGTATTGCTTTGTGTGTACCTTCATACTCCAGAACCCAAACACATATTCCCCAATATCAGCTTTAATGGTTTTTTCCATTCTTCTGTGAATATTAGTGTCTGTATTTTGCAACCATGACTAAATAATTGATGGTTCGGTAATATTCGGACTTATCTGCAGCCGCCTCTTTTGAAACTGGAATTAATACATTCTTCTTGAATTCTCAAGGTATTTCGCCTGTCTCTTACATCTTGCACATCAGGTAAAATAGTTTGTCATGGTTGGCTCTCTACAGCGTCTAATAATCCACACTGAATATTGTCCACTACAAGGCCCTTGTTTCCACTTAAGTCCTCAGTGTTCTGCCAAAATTCTTCTTCCAGTGTTATATTTTCAGCTCATCTTCATCTAATTTCTTTTCCCTTTCCATAACATTACCTTCAACATAATTTACACTGCATTGCTCTTCTGTGTATATGTTCCACCTCTCAACTTTGCCTTCTTTGATTAGTACTGGCTTGCCATTGAAGTTCTTGACATTTATACAGCAGCTTCCCTTTCTCCAAAGGACTCTTTAATTTTCTGTGGGCGGAATTTATCTTTGCCTAGTTATACATGCTTCCTAATCCTTGCATTTCTCATATAGCAGGTCCTGCTTAGCCATTTTGCACTTGCTGTCAATCTCTCTTTTTGGACATCTGTATTTCCTTTTCACGGCTGCAGTTGCCTTATTTTTATATTTTCTTCTTCGTCAATCATTTCAATATCTCGTGCATTAT
This sequence comes from Schistocerca piceifrons, assembly GCF_021461385.2. Classification (NCBI taxonomy): domain Eukaryota; kingdom Metazoa; phylum Arthropoda; class Insecta; order Orthoptera; family Acrididae; genus Schistocerca; species Schistocerca piceifrons. Next base: position 1,120,653,864 of record NC_060139.1, on the reverse strand, counting down.
CCAGCTATTTCTACTGGTCCTTTTCTTTTTACTTGTTTGATACTCTACTATCTTCACCATTTTATTTCTCAGTGTTACCCATTTGCCTTCTGTTGGGTTTCTTAAGCTTCTTTCAGTCGATAGTTGCCTACTTCTTCCTTGAAATTCTCATCAACCTCTGCTTTTTTCGACTTATCTGTGTCCCATCACGTTAATTTCTTACCTTTCTGCAGTTTCCTCTGTTTTAATGTGCAATTCATAACCAATAAAAATATTTGCAGAATCCATATCTGCACCTGGAAATTTTTTGAGTTTAATATCTGGTTTCGAGATCTCTGTCCTACCATCCGGTAATGTATTTGAAATCTTTCTTGTGTCTGCAGGACTTTGCCATGTGTACAGCCTTATTTCATGATTTTTAAACCATCTATTAGTGATGATTAAATTATGATCCATGCAGAATCTACCAGAATTTTTCATTCTTTCCCCCAGTCCTTGTCCTACTACTCTTTTCCCTTCTTTTCGTTTTCCTGCTACCTAATTCCAATCCTCATCAAAGTTAAATTTTACTCTCCCTCAACTATCACAATAATTTATTTTATCTCATCATAAATTCTTTCAATCTGTACGTCATGTGCAAAGCTAGTTGGGATATAAACATGTAATTTTGTAGTGGATGTTGGCTTCATTTTTTTCTTGACTACGATAATGTGTTCACTATACTGTTCATAGAAACTTAACCTACACCCTTATTTTCTTCTTCATCATTAGACATATCCCAGCATTATCCCCAATTGATTCCGTATTTATAACCCCGTACAGACCTGACCAGAAGTCCTGTTCTTTCTGCCACTGCACTTCACTAATTTCAAATATATCAATCTTCAAGCTATTCGTTTCCCTTTTTAAATTCTCCAAACTACCTGCTCGATGCACCCCACTTGCAAACAGCACTTGGCAGACAGGGACAGTGACACATCCGAGTGCTAGCCAAGCTCTACAGCGCTTAACTTGGGTCATCCAATGGGGATCGGTGTTACCACTGTGGCAAAACCATTGCCTACATGTAGCTATAGAGTTATGAACCCTGAAGTGCAGTAGGCATGTTGCACAATATTGTGACAACCTGGGGTTAGAGTATCATCTTGTTTCTTCAGTTCTAGGCTGTTAAGTCAGTTCTACTGGTTAACTTGAGTTTTTTGGGAGCTTAGAATGCTGACTGTGGGTTGCACATTATCCAAACAAACCAAAAAAGAAGCTTCATTTTACTTTAATTATGCAGGTCAGCCCGAAACACTGGATGGTGTGAAAATAATCTAATAAATCCATTCACATGATCAGACTTTACATTTTGTAAGCCAGATGACTTCAAATTTACTATTTTAATCAGTCACTTTTTATTGTTATTTTTGTGATATTCAACAAGGTTTATGTAGCCTGTCTGACTTTTTCGTTCTATTGCAGTATTCAGTGACAATCTAAACATTATAACTATATGAACGAAAATATCTTCAGTGAATATTGTCTGCCATAATTTCCCGATTTGTTGAATCATATGCAGATGTCATTTTCGATCGTTTAATTGAAAAGAATGTATCCATATTCATTATTACTAGTACAAAAAGATTTACTTTGCATTTATTTATGAAATATGCTTGCCTTTTGGATTATGAAAGTAGTGTGTTCTTCAAAATATACAGAGTCAACTACCAATGCTTTGAGATACAATAAAACTGATAATACCATGTTACAATTTATTCTTAGGGTATAATTGTCTGCTGAGGGCCATATCAAATACGAAAATTTTAAAACCTTGACCACTCCTGAATAAATTTCTGCAAACATCCACGTTTGTTGCATTTAAATATGGCTGCCATCAATGTTTGCACCATATCATAGCTCAGAAAAGAAAATACACACTGTCATCTGAAGCTGTCAAACCAAACAAATGTGTCCCTTATTAGTTGGTTAGTAGATAACTGCCTATAACAGCTAATTTTACAATGGTGATGTGTAATGTCGTTCTTATGGCGTCAGGTTATAATTACACAATGACTTTTCAATCAAATTATCGTTTAAACAATTTCAAAGACAACCAAAATGATGTTCAGGTATCCTTACACTCTGTCTCTGTTGTTTGGAGGCAAATCGTGTTTGTAATATATTGACTAAACTGGTTTGGTGTGGGGACAGAAGGGCTAAAAGTTACGAAAACAATAATTACTACAAAACCAAAATTGTACATAATTTAATTGGTATATTAAAAGACTGTATCTGATTAGCACATTACGTATTAGGCGTCGGATTTTGTAAGGTTGAGTTATCTCGAAATTTGCTGCTACATCCTTATTTCTGTTTTAGTTAATTAATAATGACTAAAACATCTTCTTTTAGATTAACCAGATCACTTCCATCACGGCATTTTGACCTCACAGTTTGATCAATCTATCTCATATGCTTAAAAACTATATTTAACAAAAGTACCAAAAAGCAAAGTGAAACACACTTTCGTATCAGAGTTAGTGGGATTAGTCCATAGAATCCATCCTCCACACACATAATGTTACTGTGGGTGGTTCTGATTTCCACTAAGTGTTAGTAATTCTGATGATAGTTTCTAAATAAGAAAACTTAAATTACAAAGTGAAAGCTGATAAAGTAGATATAAGTGAAAAGATTTATATGAAAAGACACAATAACTTGATAGCATTTTTATGTTGTATTAGGGACTGTTTCTTATGCTATGAGTGACTGAAATCAGGAAGTACCACAGTGTGTGACTGGCATTTGCATGAAATCAGACTGTGACATGATGTCTTTCTCCCACAGTGTAATGTGCTCTTTGTCTTGACTACCACATTTATGAAAGCGCTGCTAAAGATTCGATCATAACTAAATATTTATGACAAAACGTTCAAATATGTGTGAAATCTTATGGGACTTAACTGCTAACGTCATCAGTCCCTAAGCTTACACACTACTTAACTTAAATTATCCTAAGGACAAACACACACACCCATGCCCGAGGGAGGACTCGAACCTCCGCCGGGATCAGCCGCACAGTCCATGACTGCAGCGCCTTAGACCGCTCGGCTAATCCCAAGCAGCATTTATGACAAGCGAAACTATAAATATGGTTACTGCTCATTTCATTTGCACCAATTTAAGCTGTGCTCTTTGGTTTGTGTATAACCACACTCTCAAAAATCATGGCTTATTTCAAAGAAACCACAAAGTATTGGTAACAAGCAAGACTATACATATGATTGCTGCTCGTTTCACTCGCAGTAACTTAAGCTTTACTTGTAGGTTCCCACCTAACCACACCCTCAAGAATCATGACATATTAAAAAAAAGTCAAGTATTTGTGATAAGAAAAAATATAAATTTCATATGATGTAAATGTCTTTACTGCTTGTTTCACTAGCAGCAGTTTCATCGTTCATTTTTTAAGCTTGAAGCCATGAAAGAGAAGAAACTCATTTCATGTAAATAACATCGAATATTGTGGGACATGCTTCTATTACATAAATAAGAAGACCCAGAATGTGTTACAAAAGCAAAGCTGGAGAGAAAAGGTATTAGTGTGTTCTAGGATATTATCCTACTTCTTTCAGTTCTGTAACAATACGTCTCTAACCACAGTGAATGCATTTCATCTTGAAATCTCTTAAGGACTGATGTGTCTAAGAGATATTTAATTATAACAAATCGTATATAGAGTGATGTGTTTGTGATAAATCTTCTATTTGACGTTGCCTTCAAATTGCATACTGTCAAAAAATCCAAGTTATAACATGGAAACAACGAAATATGATGGATACAATACTGTGTCTCAAAATTAGTGAGTGAGGAATGTCACATGACCGATTTCTGATTTCAACCAAACACTAGCCACTAATTTCTGATTTCAGCCAAATGCCAGCCACATAACATAATACTTCCTAATTTTAGTGACTAACGATACGTTATGTCATAACCAGTGATTAGTATGTGAAAATTTATGTTATGATGGTACCACTTTTGTTCCAACTGGTAAAAATTGAGGAGCATTAAAGCAGTAAAGTAGGGATCATTTCAGTGCAGCCAGTAAGTGGTTCCATCTCACTGAATTTTGTATTAATACTGACAAACTGTAAATATTCTCTTTACCTTATCAATTAAAGAGGATGACAATAACTGCTTCAGCTAAACTTCTTGACTTCTGTCTTCACACGAAATTAACATGGAAGAATTATACCAAATATATCTCTACTAACTTAGTATGTGTTACATATTTGTTAGGTAAACTAAGGTCATGTGTTAATGATAAGCTATTGCTAAATGCATACTATACCTTTTTCCAAGCACAATTGACATGCCATTGTGTTATTGAGGAATTTCCCTGGAGCAAAAAAAGATCACATTTGGCAAAAATAAGAAGTTCAGATGCATCTGTGGGGCTATAAATAATGAGTCTTGGAAACCCTATTTAAAAAAAAAAAATACCAACAGCTACATTCCTCTTCATATTAAGTTGTCTAATACATACAAAAGAAAACTAGCACTATTACAAACTAAAACACTCTACCCATTGATGTTATTTTGGAAATTTGTGGTACGTTCCTATTGGGACAAACTGCTGAGGTCATGAGGTCATTGGTTTACACACTACTTAATCTAAAACTATCTCACGCTAAGGATAACACACCCATCCATGCCTGAGGGAGGATCCGAACTTCTGATGGGGGGGGGGGGGGGGGGAGCTGCAGGAACTGTGACAAGGTGCCTCGACCCCGCGGTGGTGTAGCCACGTGGCCCGTCAATGTAATACACACCTAAAACAGAAGACAGACATCACAGTCGCTAGACTTAAGGAAACAGTTACAAATACATGAGGGTAAAACAGTTTAATATGTTGTCACTACAGGTACACAATGTGTCACCAATATGTTTAAAGACGTCGCACAGATGTGGCTTTGAGAGAAAAAGTATTTTATACAATAGAGGAGTTCGAAATAGGCTTTAAAAATTATCTCAGACAGTAATATAGTTTCATTACATTAAACTTATGTATGTGATTCTACAGAATACATCATACGCAGTATGATGGACAATTTAATGTCGAATAGTAATTACGTAAAATATTTCTTAGTCTGTGCTTGTTATTTATGTAATTGTATTGCTACGTCTGTGTACACAAAAGATTATGTTGGTTGCATTTTTAAAGGTGTATAATAAATAAATAAATGAAACATCCTTCATCTGAAGCACTTGATTAGATAGAAAGTGTGTATTTGTAATTGACCTTGATCTTTTTTCCTTTCAGATGATTTTGCAGTTACAGTCATCTCGAATACAGGCTGCTGTGGCAGACTTATATCCATTTATGGAATTTACCAAACTATTCTATTCGTTATGTTCGGCTGACGTAGAGACCCATAAATCTTCCTGTCTATTCCAGAAATTGGGAATCTAGCACTTTCTGCAGTGTTTGCTTATTTTTACATGACATCCATCTTCTCACTGTCGTTTCTTGGGGTGGTAGGTTTCATATTTCCACAATATTATTTTCCAACTAATGAGAACTAATCAAGTAGATATATATGCAAAACAGAACTAACAGCCCCTTGGTTTCCAGAGCTCTTACATCCATAACATAAGGTGTGCAAAGTTAACGTATCTATAGAAATACCAGTAACTTGATGATTTTAATTTCTGGATCTGCGTCGTTTACCAGTCATGATTGGACAGACTGTGTGAAGATTAAATATGCAAGAGTTATTTATCATTTTTCATATGTATATAAGGAAATATGTATGATACACACACTGAAGAGCCAAAGAAACTGGTACACCTGCCTAATATCGGGTAGGGCCCCCGCGAGTATGCAGAAGTTTTGCAGCATGACGTGGCATGGACTCAACTAATGTCTAAAGTAGTCATGGAAGGAATGACACCATGAATCCTGCAGTGCTGCCCATAAGTCTGCTAGAGTAGAAGGGGGTCGAATCTGTTCTGAACAGCTTGTTGCAAGGCATCCCAGGTATGCCCAAACATATTCATGTCTGGAGAGTTTGGAGGCCAGTGGAAGTGCTGGACGTGTGGGGTGTCGGATTGACCTGCTGGATTTTTCCAAGTCCGTCGGAATGCACAATGGACATGAATGGAGGCAGGTAGACATGATGTTTACATATATGTCACCTGTCAGAATCGTATCTAGAAGTATAAGGGGTCCCATTTAATTCCAACTGCACACGTCCCACACCATTACAGAGCCTCCACCAGGTCGAACAGTCGCCTGCTGACATGCAGGGTCCATGAATTCATGAGGTTGTCTCCATACTCATACATGTCCATCCGTTCGATACAATTTGAAAAGAGGCAACATGGTATCAGTCATTGTTGACGGGCCCTGGCGAGGTGTAAATCTTTGTGTTGTGCAGTTGTCAATGATACACAAGTGGGCCTTCGACTGCGAAAGCCCATATTGATGCTGTTTCATTGAATGGTTTGCACACTGATGGCCCAGCATTGAAATCTGCAGCAATTTGCAGAGGGGTTACACTTCTGTCACACTGAATGCTTCTCTTCAGTCGTCGTTTCTCCCATTCTTGTAAGATTTTTTCCAGCTACAGCGATGTCGTAAATCTGATGTTTTACTGGATTTCTTATATTCACCATATGTTCGAGAAATGGTCATATGGGGAAATCACCACTTCATCGCTACCTCAGATCTGCTGTATTCCATCTCTCTTGCACTGACTATAACACCATGTTCAAACTCTTGATAAGCTGCCATTGTAGCAGTAGGTACCGATCTGATAACTGCTCCAGACACTTCTTGTCTTACATAGGCATTGCCATATTCTGTCTGTTTATATATCCCTGTATTTGAAATCACATGCCTATGCCAGTTTCCTTGGCGCTTCGGTGTTTGTGTGTGTGTGTGTGTGTGTGTGTGTGTGTGTGTGTGTGTGTGTGTGAGAGAGAGAGAGAGAGAGAGAAGATTACTCTTTCATATCTTGTGCAGTTGTCCTTTTGAATGGTCCTGGTGACAGGAACTGCACTTCTGGGGCAATGAGTTGAATATTTTTAAAGCAACCATTGTATCAATGTTCCTTTCATGATTATGCATGTCCTGCCTCATGCAGATAACACCTTGGTTTTCTTTTACTCTGATGTGGTATAAAAACACGTAATGGATCTAGATTTCATTATTTCTAATTGGGTGAACATAGGCCTGCAGTGCTGCAGTCTTTAGCTTGATGCAAAGATTCTGACTGCTTTTTTTATGTAGCACTGCCACATTCTTGCAGCCTTCAGAATATCCCCATAACAGTAGGCCATGATTGATGTGGCTATTAAATATTGCATAATGCACTGTTATAAGGTATGGGTCAGCTAATACACCTGTTCTCCTCAGAAGGTATATTACAGTACACACAAACTAAGTTGACACTCGGCGCGGTGGCTGAAGCGAGTGACAGTGGAGGCATCTCCCATTTACAGTCATTCCCATAAGCCACGGCGCCGAGTGTCAACTTACTTTCTGCAGACAGTACATCGGAGAGCTGGGAGCACACATACACTGTTTGTTCATTCATTATTAATTTGCTGTCAGCCAGGAATCCCAGCAGTTTGATAGCCTCCATATTATCGGGGTATGCAACATTCGTAAGGCTACATGTAAGATTTTGTTGTGTTATTTCTTCATTCGTTTTCATTTTATTGTCGAAGAACCATTGTTTGATGTTTTGTAAGATCACATTTGTTGTTTGCAGAGCTTGTGCAGCAGTTTTTGTTTTCGCAGATATTAACAGTGCACTGGCAAAAAAATAAGTTAAAATCTATGTGAATGATTGGTGCTGTACAAACAAAACACAGAAGGAAACGTATACTGGAGACTGCCCAACCGAATGAACTGCTGGACAAGGAAATATGCATGTGTGGTTGGACATTTAAAAAAGTAAAATTCGTAATGTCCTGTCGGTGCCGAATTCACTGAAGACATGATACATGCACGGATTGGAGAAGGATAGAACTGTCTCTGTTATTTTCCTTGAGTTTTTTAGTGAGATTACAGAATGCATAAATCTGGCAAATGAGTCGAGGATTATACACTTCAGAAAAGTTGCAGTAATATTTTCAGTGATCAGACCACCGCTACGATCGCAAGTTCGAATCCTGCCTCGAGCACGGGTGTGTGTGATGTCCTTAGGTTAGTTAGGTTTAAGTAGTTCTAGGGGACTGATGACCTCAGAAGTTAAGTCCCATAGTGCTCAGAGCCTTTTGAACCATTTTTTGAAACTAGTAAAGAGTCTAGGAAGGTGTTTTGTACTGAGTGACTAAAACAGTTAAACAACACTTCGAAAATGTGCCTCTGTTTAATGGTTTTGTTCAAATTTAAATACGAAACGCACGTTATGCAAAATTTACTATAAAGATAGTGACATTTATAATAAGTATCCTTTACTTCCAAAGCAATTCGTATTTTCTCCTTGAGTTTCATTATTCTACACATTTTTCCAACGCACACTGTGGACATTTTTATAAGCGGAGGTAAGTTTCTGGAAATTTCTTGTTTAGTTATTAGTGTAAGATCTACGGTCTCTATTGGATTGGATTGGCTTTGTCAATAATGATTTTTAATTCTGTCATCAAATGCCCCCACTTTCGAAGTCAGTACTTTAATCTAAAAAGCCATGGGTTCATGTCAGCAAATAACAACTCTGCTTTTTCCTTCACATTTTAAATTAATCAAATAAACTGGCTTGTTCTAGTGCGTAGTTCTGTTGCTTTGTTGTCTTTGGTTGTCGGTATTATTAAAATCCACTGCTCCGGTATGTCTTCATTTATTAAAATACAATCTCTGAAAAGTAGTTTGTTTGGAGGCGCACGAAATACAGTGCTGTGCTTATCTAGGTTTGTTATTTTGAGTATGCGTCTGGTGTCTATTGTCATGTAATCGTATCGGGTTAAGAAGTTATTTGTGTGTTCGAAGTTTGGTTGCGCGTTGCGCGATTACTTGCTAGTTGCAAGCAGTTATTTTTATCGGTGTACTGCTACAAATTATTCGATTGTTATAAAAGACGTCTCCAGGGCTATTACGAGTCATAACATATCAAAATTGATGAAAGTACGTCCTAAAATAATCTCCCTTCGTTGTCTCATACCATTATTATATATACTGTCTGATGTTTTGGAGCATTAGTAACATCCAGTACTGGTATGTAATTTCACTGATAAAATAAAACCATTACCGTCGCACCCCTCCAGTTCTGTAGGACTACGGTTTTGTTGAATACAGATTTTTTAATATTGAACTGTATTAATCATCCCTTTTATGTTTAATCATGCTTATTTCTAGACCTCGGTATATTTATTTTATTATGCATTGTATCGCAGTCATGTTTTACGTGAAGTTTCATTGCTCACATCGAAATAATTGTGACGCATTGGCATTATTTCACCTAAACCAAGTATGTAAAGATCTGTATTTACGAATACCGGTACATGAAATGTGTAGATATTGTAATTGGAATTGTGAATAAGTTTTGTTTTAATTGTAGCGTAACTATGACTGTGTAGCTAATATCTAAACCCCAGAAAGCACCAAGCTGGTATTCTGAAGGGGGTGTGGAATCTGAGAAACAACCAGTATTCAAGAATATTGCTATCAAAAAGATGTTTTTGGGAGTTAATTTGACAAACTTAACCATGATAGCCTCATGATACTTATTCAAGAAACTGGACTAAGCAATAAATGCTTGTGTGTGAAAAAATAAACGTGTTTGGAGTCCAGTGAGCAACATGAGCCATAGGTAGCCTATATGAACTGTGATGTCATATGGCATCTATGATATTTTGTTTGTTTCAGTGAAATATTTTGAGTGTGTGTTTTGATCATAATATGCAGTTTATTTTTTGTGGCTGGTAGCTTAGACTGTATTGTTTGCTAGGTGTACTTTAAGTCTAGGCCTACTGGAGATGGTGTTCGACTGGGGGAATGCTTGTGGCATACAAGATGTATATATGTGTTCATTTACATTGACAGGCTGATCTGTAGACTAGTGTAAACATATATCTAGGATAGGTTGGGTTGGTAGGTCATTCCACAGATACATTTAAGGTAGGTCATTCCATAGATACATTTAAGTACCTATGTGAGGCTCCATTTTCGAATTGTGGTCTGGTATTTTCAAGTTTTTAATATATTTGAAGGACTAATAGAAAGAACATCATGGGCCCAAAACTACCTTTTCTCACAGAGATCCTGTTAGTCTCTAGCATTTTATTTCGCTAATGTTTTCGTGTTATTAGTTATGTGAGCAGTTGATCAGTTCTGTCTCTTATATCTCCACCACGTTAAGGGTGTTGTCGTTCATAAGCTTGGTATCACATTTTTAACTAATCCTGTTGTTGGCATTTCAAAGATTGATTTGGACACAACAGTTCATAACCAGTTCTTTGTCTTGCCTTTCTCCAACCAGTCAGTTATAGAGAGGTCTGTGGTTTAACATGAACTCTAAAAACAGTGCAGTTTTTATATTAACAGATTGTTGCCAGAGGTTAAAGAGTGGTAAATGACAGAAGAAAGGGGTTGTGACATTTTGAAAACTTAAAGTAAGTGCAATATTAGGGTATGCCTTCTTAGTCACTGTCCACGTTCTCAGACTAACATGTAAAAATCTTTTTATGTACCGTGATATCATGTCTTAGAGTTGAAGTTTGTTGTCTAGATAACAATAGGGGGAACAATCTTACACGTGAGGTGATATCAGTGCAAGAATCCAAATATTAAACAATGACGTTATTAAGGAATTGTTTTATAAAGAAACAGTGTGGCTGGTCACTACTGATAGTCAAGGAAGCAAGATCCCAGGAGGCCCTACTGCTGATTAACACTTTTAAAAGTGAAACACTAATCTTATTTTTCAGAACTATTCATTCTTGTCCTCACATCCTGTCTGTCTGCGTGAGGTAGGAACTAAGTTAAGGGGCCATTGGAAGTGTTCTATTCCACCTGTCTCCTTTGACCCATGAGATAATGGTGTTGTGTGTGTGTTTTTGAATTGGTTTGTGTTTGTTGAGTTTAACATGTGATATTGGGTTCATTATCACTATGGTAACATGGGTTTATTTGAGTCTGGGTAGCCAGTGCTGCAATGTGGATTTGGAAATCTTCATTTTTCAGTGATGGTTATTTATGTGTGTGGCATTTTGTTAGGTTTGATTAGTTTTTTGTGTGTGTGTGTGTGTGTGTGTGTGTGTGTGTGTGTGTGTGTGTGTGTACTGGTAGCGGCGGTCAACCTAGGTGATTTTGTTGCATGCTTTTGTTGGTAATAAACTTTTATTTTTGTTTTAATCTGTAGTAATTCTGATGTTCTGTCTGTTTTACATTTATCGTACTTTAGTTGGTTTTAATTGATCTGGTGTATATACAAGTTTTTGCGTTTTCGAGTTGTTGAAGGTTTTGGTTTTTGTGGTGTTTTTTGGTATGTTGGTGTGTGAAGTTTACATTGTTTTCATTATTATTATTATTATTATTATTATTATTATTGCTGGTAGGTATTGAGAGCTGCATTTGAGCTACATAGGTCAAGGGAAATGTCTGATTCCACTCTTCGGGTTGTAGCTATTGGTTCCTTGGTATCTGGGCTTCCTTTCAGCTGTATTGGTTCCTTGCTATCTGGGCTTCCTTTCAGCTGTATAGGTCGAGGGAAACATCTGATTCTGCTTTTCGTGGCACTTATGCAGTCTAGGGAGTACATGCGCTGATCACGAGAAAAGTACCTATTTTTGAAGGAAACACGTGTTTCTGAAGATATAAGCATATATATGCGCTGAATACCAAAAATTTTTTTATTTCAAAACTTGAGTGTTACAGTCATATCTGACGCGCTCTTCACCAAAAAAGTACTTATTTTTCATTTGGATGCAAAAAAAAAAAAAAAAAAAATCAGTTAACTGTTTCAACATTTTTTTTGTATCAAAATTGACATATTGCATATGTATGCACGGAATTTAATTTTTTTTTTTTCCTCTCTCTCTCTCTCTCTTCAAGAAAGGTGGAATTAATAACAAAATTGTGGAATGGATTTTCCCAAAACATTGACGCCAGAGAAATTCCGCCAGGTAGTTATTCAGCATAGCACGGTGAGTTCTGAAAGGCCTTATAGGATTTTTTCTTTAGCTTTTTGCCAGACTGACTTCATGTGATTTGTGGTTGCGTTTGTAAAGGGATCGAGAAAATAAAGCGAATGATTAACAGCCAGATTATTGTAGCCCAAGTTACCTATGGTGTTGTAAGTTGCCACAAATCAGAAACTGCTGTGGTTCCAGTAGCAAAACATACTGTTGCAAAATTGGCAGCAAATGGGTAGCATCACGTTGTGGCACAGCAACCATAAAGCTTTGCTTTGTCTCAACGTCATAACCACCAAAGACCCATTGCTCTCGCACCTGTGACTTCGATGGTGCTGACGAAGCAGCTCTCGTCTATTTCAACAGTATGGCCAGGGCCGCCCAAAACTATTGGCTCAATTAAGAAATATTCATGGCAGATATTTCTACAAAATTGGCACCAATCGACCACAGTGTGCTCACTGCCAATTTTGAGCTCCCTCATTAAAAACTTTTGCCTATTGAGTTCGAAAACCCACATGTAAGACAGTTGCAAAATTTTAGAAATGTCTAAATGACTGCCAGCAAAAAATGACATTTTCCTGATTGAACATTTCTTTCTACAGTCCCTGCCAATGGAGCAGCTCCAAATTTCGCCATCTTTCCCTGTAGTTTTCTCCAGCTTCATCTCGTTGTATCCAACACAATACCCATTTTCACACACCATATCGTTCTTCATAAGATCTTGTTGCCTAGCCCATTGTATTGAGCTTCGGGTGTTCTCCATAACATGGTATAAATCTTCCATTACAAAGTCGCTCAAATCTGGAAAATTTCTCGCCATTTTGGCACACGCAGTAATATACGATGCTTCAAAACGGACAGCCTCAACAGAAAAATATAGGTTGTTGGGCGCACTGATCAAGATGCATAACTGTGAGCAACAGGGACATATACCATATGCAACAATATGTAAAGCCAACAATAGCTATCATGGTTAGGATGTATGAAACTGTAAGCATTACCTATGGCTAAAGAACTCTGTGAAGAAATATATTAAAGTGTCTGCAGCATATTGGCATAACAACATGAATAAGCTGGTGAAAGCAGACAGTTAATTAATCTTTTTTTTCCCCCACCTCCATATGAAAATAAGTACTTTTTTGGTATTCCGCGCATATATATGCTTATATCTTCAGAAATATGTTTGCTTCAAAAATAGGTATTTTTCTCATGATCAGCGCATGTACCCCCTAAACTGCGTAAGTGCCATTTTCGTTATTGCAGATGTTGGTTTTTTGGTATTGTGGGCTTGGTTTGAGCTATATAGGTCGAGTGAACTGTATGATTCCTGCTGGCTTTGTGGCTGTAGCATTATGTTGTAGGTTGAGACTTTTTTAGGGGTGATGTGATGTGATGTTGTTAAAATTAGGTTGTCCTTGCCCTAGACCCCCTATTTCCCGCGGTTGTTCTGTAGTTTCATTTTATCATTGAAGTAAGATTACTTTCACTGTTTCTGTTTTCCTGCAGGTTTGTTGGCATGTGTACATAGTGACAATATTGACGACATTTTGTATACTCTGGACGTAGGCGTTTCTGTCATATGGATGACGTCATGGGTCAAAGCAGATGGATTAAATCGGATGCTTCCCTAATGCCGAGTTCCGAAGGTTTGATTGGATCTACTGACACTGCCTTTGACTGGTAGCATGCTACTGATGATGTGGTGTGTGTGATATCCATGCACAAAACTTCCACACAAACACATGGGTCGTTTCACAATGCCGTAATTAGTTTCAACCAGTCAGTGGTAGTCTTCAGACGAAAGGCATATGCTGAAGCTGACGGTAGACAGAGATTAGTTTCTGTTGTGTTCAATGTTGTTGAGAACAGAATGGAAACCAGTATGTGCCTTTACCCTAAAGGCGCTAGCTGGCTTGTCAAAATTGGATACAGCGTTGTGAAATGCTTGTGAGATTATGTCAAAAAATATATAAAAGAATTTTAGATCCCTTATCTCTAAAACAGTATGTCATTTTTTTCCATATGTATATTGCTTCTGCATTATTTTTAAATGCAAGTTGGGGAGCCTATGATTGTTTCGTTATGAGAATAGATAAAATTGTCGTTGCAGTGTGTGGCTGATTTCGATGAGTGATTTATGTCCAGCATTTTGATTATGTGATAGGTGAAAGCAGACGGTTGGTATTGATAAAAATCAAAATTTCTGTTATGTAAGCTAGGACTAGTGGGCCAGGGAAAAAACTAACTAGTCGCTCGGTCATTTTAGAAAAAAATTGATATTTGCTGGATGAATTCCCGAATGTTTAATGGGTTTAAAGACATTTTTTAAAAAATTTTATTCTCAACATTTAGAAACAGTGGCTATTTTTTGCTTTTACAGGCATCTGTTTTTCTTTTCTTTTTTTTTTTTTTTTTTTTTTTTTAAATTGTTCAGTACTGAGTTGAAGAATCATTAACTGGACTATAAATTAAAAACCATGATAACCATGCTGAATGTATTCCTTAATATAGGCCCTACTTTTAATGGCTCAAACTTGTTGATTGCAAGCTAAAAAAGCGTATTCTTTAAACTATTTAATTGGATAGATAAAAATTCTACTCATCAAGCAGCGGCAGAACACATACATAAAAGACAGCTGTAATTGGCAAGCTTTTGGAGCCAGTGGCTCCTTCTTCAGGCAGAAGGGTGGAAGGGGAAGTAATCGAGTGAAGGAGAAAGACTGGAGAGGTCTAGGAAAAGGGTTAGATATTGGTTAAGTCACCCAGAACCGCGGGTCAGAGGAGACTTACCGTACGGGATGAGAAGGAAAGACATTACTTACGGTAAGTCTCCTCTGAGCCGCTGTTCTGGGTGACTTTCCCGATATCTACCAATTTTCCTAGACCTCTCCAGTTCTCTTCCTTCACCCCTCTTCCGTCTTTTATGTGCGAGTTCTGCTGCCACTTGGTGAGTAGATTTTTTATCAATCCTAATTGTATTTTTCCAAAGTAAGAGTAATTTCTCAGCCTTAATATTTATTGTGCTATTACACTATACAGTATAACTACTTCTTATAGTGAGAAGCTTACACAAAATGTACACTATTTTAAAAAATTGATTTTTTGAATTTTTTCGTTCTTTGACCTACAATATCTTTGTAAGGAGAGCAGATAAAAGTCTGAAAATTACACACTTAATGGATCTTCATGATATCAAACTTAAATTGGAAGTAACAAACAGAAAATATTGTGGGGAAGGCTAACCAAAGACTGCAATGTATTGGCAGTACTAAGGAGATTGCCTACACTACGCTTGTCCGTCCTCTTTTAGAATTCTGTTGCGCGGTGTGGGATCCTTGCCACATAGGACTGACAGAAGTACATTGAAAAAGTTCAAAGAAGGGCAGCACATTTTGTATTATTGCGAAATATGAGAGAGAGTGTCACAGAAATGATAATGGATTTGGGCTGGACATCATTAAAAGGAAGGCATTTTTTGTTGCAACAGAATCTTCTCATAAAATTCCAATCACCAACTTTCTCCTCTGAATGTGAAAATATTTTGTTGACACTGACCTACATAGGGAGAAACGATCACCACAATAGAATAAGGGAAATCAGAGCTCGAATGGAAAGATATAGGTGTTCCTTCTTTCTGCGCTCTATACGAGATTGGAATAATAGAGAACTGCGAAGGTGGTTCGATGAACCCTCTGCTAGGCACTTAAATGTGATTTGCAGAGTATCCATGTAGATGTAGACAAGCCTGTACAAATCTGTGTGTTGTCATCCCCCTTCCACCAACATCTGTTCACTCACACTTAGTTAATAATGAGCCCTTGAAGTGTGCAGTTGAACAATGGAGTCTCAAAATAACGAGAATAGTTTTTCTAAGTGTTGGTTACTAACCTTGAAAACTCAATAGTGTGTCATTTAATTGCCAAAGTCAGGATAAATTTCTGAAGGGCAAAAGCAAACCTTGGCAGTTGATGAATGTATAGTTCTTGCTGACTTTTCTGAAAACTATTCCTTTGTTGTTCAAGTGAAATACAAGGGCGCCACTGGGTAAACAAACAGGCCACAGTTTGTCCATTTGTGTTCTGTTATAAAGATCCAGATAGACTAGAGTTATAGTTTTTGTGTTGCAAATGATTACTTTGAGCACAAAGCTACAGCAGTGCATGCTTTTCACCTGCAGTTAACAAACTACGTAAAACAGCACGACAGTTCCATAAACAAACTGATGAACTTCTCTGATGGTGCTGCAGGCCAATATAAAAGCAAACAAATATTAATATCTCCTTTCTCAAAGAAAAAAAGACTGTTGGCTCGGTGCAGAATAGCACTTTTTTGCATCATGTCCTGGGAAGAATGAGTGTGATGGCATAAAGGGTACAACAAAGCGAGCTGTCACAAAAGCTAGTCTGCAACGGACCTATGAGAACCAAATCTGGACACGTCAAGAAATGTTCAAATTCTGTAAAGAATAGGTAAAAGGGATTACGTATGTTTCATTAAATGTGAGGAAATATGAGAACTCTATGCCAATGTCTTGGAGGAAAGATTCAAAACTTGTCAGAAGATTAAAGGCACCCGATCTTTTCATTGTTTTATGCCTCAGTCATACAACTTGCTCAACTGTAAGTTCACATCAACATCCTCTGATAGTGAATGTCATCACTGTGGAAAACTTGTACCACTGACACTTCAAAGTAAGGACATAGTGGCTTGTGTCTATGACGAACAGTGGTGGATTGCCAAAGTTGGTAACATTGCTCGTCAAAACCAAGATGTGGATGTTACATTTTACCAGCACCAAGAACCCCATTTACAAAATTTGAAAAGGATCAACACGAGAGGCCCGTTAAAAATGCATTAAAGGAGTTGTCTTCTCCCCTGGAATTTATGACTGTGACTAGGCGAACATTTAACTCTGTGCCCAACATGAGTGAAGAAATATCTCTGTTGTTCAATAAACAACGTAGCAAAAACAAACAAGTTGAGAACGGGATAATGTAATGAATTGTCTCATTTTTTAAAGAGTTATCCTAGATATTTTTAAATTATGTAATTTATACACTGTTTCCATCAGCCCAGATATTGCAAACAGTAAGAAACATATTTTTGACTCATATTTGAAATTTTTTTTGTCCATGGAATCTCAAGGTTGAAATTTATACAGAAGTTTGATATCATAAAGGTCTATTAAATGTGTAATTTTCAGATTTATATCTGGTCCATTAACAAAGATTTGCAGACCAAAGAATGAAAAAATTCAAAAGATTTGTTTTTAAAGTGTTTCTAAGTATAAGCTTGTCATAATTGTTTCTCTCTAAAAAAAAAAAAAAAAAGGTATCTGTACTGAGTAGTGTAATACCACAAAATGTATTAAGGCTAAGAAACTACTCTTTGGAAAGATAGTATTAAAAATGGGTTTTTAAAATTTACAACCAACAACTTTGAGACATTAAAAGTGTATTCCCTAATACATTCAGCAGGGTGATCATGGTTTTAATTTATAGTCCAGTGTCTGCTGAAATAAATACCTCTTATATGAAAGGTCTGGGGCAATCCATTACTGAATAATTTAAAAAACCACAGACGCTTATAAAAGTGTAAGAAAGCCTGAAACAAAAATGGCTGCTCTTTCTAAACGATAACCAATAAATGTTTTTAAAAAATATTTTTGAGTCCACCAAACATGAAGGAATTCACCCAGCGAATTCTTTCTACGAGAATGCAGTTGTCTCTCTTTGTAATTTTATGGCTTTCTCAAGTATGTTTCCCTTTGGATACAATTAATTGATAGTTTTATGGTTTGGATGGTGTAAGATCTTCCACGGAATGCTTTTATTTACTTAATAGGCACACGTTTAAAAATCCAAATATTAGATCATTATTTCTCTGAAGGAAACATTGTTTCCAGTATAAATCCTAGATGCAGAATTGTATTGTTTACATTGTGACTGCAGCACTATTCTTCTCTCACGTGTTGTATATAAATATTCCTGGAATAATTTTAACATCTGTTTAACAGGACACTAATGACAGCAGCAGAGAAGCTTGCCGCTGTTCCTGATGTGGATATCGACCCAGAAGGAACATTTAAGTATGTTCTAATACGTGTCTTTGGTCCAGAGGGTCCTGATGGCAAAGAACCGAGCAAATTAGTGGTCAGTAACTGGTAAACTAATATTTGGTCAACTTTGTGATACATTATTATTTGAGAGACAGTCGTTAGCATCATTTTTCAATTTTCTCAGTTGAATTTTTCTTCTGATGTCGGTGACTTGCAATGGGGAATTGTAGCCTAAGGTTGGTTGTTATCTGCATAACATAGTGTTTCAGTGTTTACTGTTAAATTGGAAGTGAGATGGTGGATGGCGATACAACTGAAAACGCACAAAAGATTTTCACTGAAACACTGTTGAACTACAGTTATGGCCCTGTGTGCTATGGTATCTTTGCCAGATAGTGTTGACAGAGGACATAAAAAAAGCATTCAAAGAAGAGCAACGTATGTTGTTTTATAGCTAAGAAGGGGGAGTGCGCCATGGACATGCAGGGTGTATACGACCCGGAAGATCCGGGGAAAAACCCAGGAAATTTTTCATTGTTTTTGTTTTCAGTTAAATTTTTGTAATTTTGATTGGTAAGAACCGATACTCTAACAAAGGATATTACTGTGTCTCAATACTGCAGCAATAAAACATGAACAAGAGAAAAAACGAAAATAAAACTTAAATTTCAAGGGAAATGCACCATATACAGCAACAAAACAGTGCTCATACAAGTGTCCGCCAACAGTAAAATGTGTCAAAGGCTTTAGGAAGACTGTGCAATGCTTCGTAACAGCAAATTGCCTCCGCTGAGCGTGACGTCACAACTGTTTACATTAAATTCATTTTAGCAGTTACGAGCTCGATCATGCGCATGCACAGTTGAGTAGTACCTTCTCCCGCTTCTGGCTACAGAAATTGTTGGCTGTGTAAGCAGTCGCAGCAAGCAGCTAAATGCTACCGGGAAAAATTTTACTGGAGCGCCCAAGCTGCCAGATTTATACATGCGCAGGAGGTCCAAATCTAGGGGGGGGGGCAAATTCATATTCTTGAGGGGGGGGGGGGGAGGAAACCTTGTTTCACAAAGCGACTCGCATCCAGCGCACGTTAGTTTATCGATTATTCATATTACTTTGAAACTCATCCCTGTCTGTTTTTGAACATTTTTAACACATTCTAAGTTGATTTTGAATGAATCGTAAGTTGATTTGTGAATGCGTGCGTAGTGTACATGTTTCCTCTGTCAGTGGAATCTGACAGAGCTGAGCGAAGTAAGGCTGAACGGATGAATACCAACCGCTGTCTGATTGTGTGGTTGATTGTGTTTGCAAATGATGAGCGTTGTTGTAATTACTAGCGGAATCCATAGATTCAGACTACAGGAGTGGAAATAAACGAATAACACGTAAGAATGATTACGTATTACCTTTGCGGTGTACACAAGAAAATGAAATTTTGACAAAAAATTTTTGGGCAGATCGCTATACTAGTAAGGGCGAGTTGTACAGTCCCCAGCTAGCAGCTACTTTAAGTTCTGTTCTGGAAGAAGCACGGAAAATGTGTTGTACGACCATGTAACAACGCCTAACCGGAGAATAATCACGGGATAGCTAAACCGGTGATTCTGGTAGAGTTAATGAAGTTAAGTCGAAATGTCGTTGTCTAATACTGAAAAAGCTGTTAATACAAATAGGACCCAAGACTGGTGTTGTTTCCCGATCTGATTACACCTATTTTGTCACTGTCTGTCTGTGTATGTGTGGATGGATATGTGTGTGTGTGCGAGTGTATACCTGTCCTTTTTTCCCCCTAAGGTAAGTCTTTCCGCTCCCGGGATTGGAATGACTCCTTACCCTCTCCCTTAAAACCCATATCCTTTTGTCTTTCCTTCTCCTTCCCTCTTTCCTGACGAGGCAACCATTGGTTACGAAAGCTAGAATTTTGTGTGTATGTTTGTGTTTGTTTGTGTGTCTGTCGACCTGTCAGCACTTTCATTTGGTAAGTCACATCATCTTTGTTTTTAGATATATTTTTCCTACGTGGAATGTTTCCCTCTATTATAACCATATCATTAATTTGAACCCAACAATTACGTTTGTTATTGTCGCTGTTGCATTTCGAAATCTTTCCTGTCGTCTTATTTTCCTGTATTTTCTCTTTCTGTTTTTACCAGTAGTCTCACTTTGTATTCACCTTTCCCTTTTTACCGTAATCTACTATAAAATTTTATCCCACCTATATATACTCAATAATATGTAACCCACTTCCAAAACATAACCAAAAAAATTTTATTTTCCGCTTTCAACACTACCGCTGCTATAAAATCCACCGTTTCTAGTTCAATAACAGCTGCTTTCACGTATTAAACAACCATTTCAGCTAGTTCTAAGAACTTTCACTTTATTTCCACTTCCGTTTTTGCACATCACTGATCATTTTTAGCCGCTCCCCACAGGTTTTAACGTCATTATTTCTTCGTCAGTCAATTGTTAACCCCATTTTCGTAATCTTTCACCACAACACCACTCCTTTTAATACATTTACACGTTTTTTTCGAAATTTTCCCGAATTTCTCCGTCCTTTAACGTGTTTTAGCGGCAACACAACCACGTAACCCTTATGCACATCGCTGTCTACCAACCCAAGTTCACCACAGGATCAACTTAACCAACACTTTTTCGCCTTTTTTCATACCAGATTTCCAGTTGCTTTCTAGTTCACCTTTATCTCTCCCCATATATTTTTATCTTTCATTTTCATTTCAACCTCATGTTACACTTTCCACCTTCTAATACCATGTCACCCTCACAACACCCCCACAAAAAAAAAATGGTCTTTAAATATGTCTGCTTGTGTCTGTATATGTGTGGATGGATATGTGTGTGTGTGCGAGTGTATACCCATCCCTTTTTCCCCCTAGATCCGGGACTGATGCGCAGAACAGTCTGAATTACAGTTGGGAAGTGGGTAGTCTACACGTGACCCATTTTTACATTTAGTGTTTTTGCTGTTTCCTCTTCATTTACTGCTCCCACATCAAATGAAGACAAAACAGATTTCTGTGGCCGGGAGCTATCAAGTGAATTAAAATACATTCACATAATAATGGAAGGCTAAACTGTGTTATTAGTTGCAGATTTTATTTTATTTCCATCTTTCTGACAGTCAAGCGTTAATTGCCTTTTAGAACAATGAAGTTATTTTTGTTGGTTTGCCAAAGAAATTTTCTTTCATTAATCTTTTCCACTAAGGCAGACAATATATTTGAGACACTGTGTTTGCTGCATTTCAAGTGCACATTTTCAACTTCTAGCACATTTGGCATTACGCCATAATAAAGAACCAAACATGAGACAGGACAGTACTGGTACTCCAAGAAAATTTACATCCCAAAAACCACATAGAAAAGCTTAATAACAGGTCGTGGGATTCTGGACATACAAATTTGCACTTTAAATGTGAACATTTTAGTATGGGTCACGAAATTCCAATTCTCTTGGAGTATCCTCTGATGTCTTGTTTCTTACATAATGTAAGATCTTTTAATGTTTCACACGTACGAACATGCGGGCTCCCTACGACATCGTAGCTGCGCTTGCGCGGTGACGCCTGTCATCTGGCGCTCTCTGGCAACTGCAGAAACGAACCTATTTCTAACAGGTTGTGGGAAAATATTTCGAATGGTGTGTTGAAAATCGTTACCATCAAAGTACCATTCTAGCAGTTACACCAGAACTATGTGAGATAATGTACGATGAATTTCTTAAATCACAAAGTGTTTGACTCTCATTTAAAAATCAACTCTTTGATGATGAGCCATTTAGATGAATTTTGAGCCTCGGAGATCAGACATTTATGTCGTTATTAAAAATTTTACTGGCACATTTGTGTGATACATCTTAAATTGTAATACGCGCATAAAAGACCAACATTTTATGAGAAAGCTTAGCTTCTCTTGCAGCGTATTAATCTGATAGACCAATATTATATGTGAAGGCTTTGCGTTTCGTTTAGCAACACTATTTACATTAATTTGAGCCATTAACTTTTTCTGTTTGTGTGTTCGCGCTACTTAACAGTGATGTTGCTGTTGGTTGACTACATCACGTGTCCTAAGCTCTGAATACCTGCTGTGATCGGCTGGCGAAATTGCATGAAATGAGCTATGACTAACTTACAAAAGCGCATCCCAATCTCAATTTCAATGCTTTGGAAAGTAACATGCGGTGTTTGGTGGAATTCGAGTTTATACTTTCCTAATACAAAAATATGCAGCATACATGTTGCTGCACATCAAAGATCTTTCCAAAATGCGTGTTTTTTTTTTCCTAAAGCGCCAGGAAATTCTACGCCCGTGTATAAAACCATAATCAAAGGACTTATAAGGTATACAGTTCCAAGAGAAAATATACCGTCAGTTAACAGGGAAAAAGTATGTTTTCACTTGGGGGAAAGTGTATTTTTGACTGAGAAATCCGGGAATTTTTTTTCCTTGTCCGCATATACCCTGACATGATATACAAGTTGGGGTGACAGTCATTAAAACAAAGGTGTTTTTTGTTATGATGAGATGTTTTCAGGAAATTTCCTCTGAATGGCAAAATATTTTGTTGGCACCCACCTACATAAGGAGAAATTATTATCGTGATAAAGTAAGAGAAATCAGAGCTCCCACAGAAGCTGTTGAAGAGTGGAATGTTACAGAAATAGTCTGAAGGCTTTTCGATGCATCCTCTGCCGAACACTTAAGGATACAGGATACTTATAAATGGTGGAAAAATCAAAATTTTTTAAATGACTTTATTAAATTCTATAGTCTTTCCTGATTACATTGATATATACACTGTAGGGTTTGAAATGAAAAATGACCTATACATACCAAATTTTAAAGTTACGGTCATGTACGAGGTGCGACAATAAAGTAATGAGACTGATTTTCTTTGCAAGATGTGGCACCCCTGCAGGCTTGCGTAGGCACAATATCTGTGACCTTGGTCTATAAGCCGCTTCTAGTTCAAGCGGCATGTTGAAGCAACTGCTCAGTCATTAGTTGTGCTGTAATAAGTTAACGCGTGTTAGTGTCTCTCATCACAGAAATGGAACTGCATAATATTGCGCAACAGTATGCCATTTCTTTTTGCGTTAAATTGAGTGAAAACGCGATGACAACTTTTACGGTAAGCTTAAGAAGGCTTTTGGAGAGGAGGTTATGTCAAAAGCTCAAGTTTTTGATTGGCATAAAATGTTTAGTGAAGGCAGAACAAATGTTGAAGATGAAGACTGCAGTGAACGACTGTCAACCTCACGGACGGATGTCAACTTGGCCAGGGTGCATGAACTCATAAAATCTAATAGAAGGTTATCCATGAAAATGATTGCAGGAGAACTGCACATCAATCGAGGAACGGTTTGTCTAATAATAACATTGCTGATAATTGGATTCTGCATCACGATAATGCACCATCCCATACTGCTTTGTCAGTACAGTAATTTTTTACCTCAAAACAAATTTCGGTACTGCCAGAGCCACGTTATTCACCAAATATTGATCCGTGCAACTTTTTTCTCTGTCCAAGAATCAAAATGGCGGTCAAGGACACCATTTTCAAACAACGCAAGATGTCCCAAAAGCTGTGACGAAGGTCTTGGAGGATATTACAGAAGATGAGTTCCAGAAATGTTACCATCAATGGCAGAAGTGCTAAAAAAAGTGTGTGCAATCAGAAGGGAACTTTGAAGGAGACAACACGAAAATTGACTAAAACTGTAAGCAACATTTTTTTTCATATCAGTGTCATTACTTTACATTCGCACCTTGTATACTGCCATGCCCCCTTTATTTCTGTTACAGAAACCAGTATTATTTTGAAAAGAACTGTGCACTTTCTTTCTGTTTCCAGCGATTATATGTATGATACATTGTATATGTTGGTAACAGTGCAGGTTTCTAGCGTCTGTAAATGATTATCTTTGCAAGTATTTACTTTTGTGTTCTGAAGCAGTTTGTTCGCATGTTAATAAACGTTTGTTTCCCAAGCGCTACATATATTTGTGAAAATACATATTTTTTAGTGTGCCACACATCAAGAAATTCAATAAAAGGAAATTCTGTGGTAACCAGTTCACAAACAAAACAAGCCACACTGTTGAAAGTAACCTACGTGTCAGTTCTTCAGTGAAGAAATTCGCACATGGCACGCCTCCTGGTGATTCAAATTTTTGTGTTAAAAATGACGCTGTTTGTAGTGAATTTGTTGTTGTTGGTGTGGGTATCTTATCTTCTTTGATAAAGGAAGTGGAAAAATGTAAACAATGTGATGGTGTAGGCTGTCTGGAAATAACTGAACAACAAAGTAGCAGGAAGGGTTTGGCGTCAAAATTAGTTGGTCTGTGTAGATCCTGCAATAAATCTACCTCGAAAATGACTTTGAACATTGTGCATAATTCATATGATGTGAATTTGAGGTTAGTGTACGCAATGCGTGCAATAAGAAAAGGAAGAAAAGGCTGCACAAACGTTTTGTCATTTGATTGACCTTCCTCCTCCCAGTAGGTTCAGCAAGTACATAAGAATACTTTTAGGTGCCTTGACGGTTGTGTCTAAAGCATCTATGAAATGTGGAGTAGAAAAAACTGTTAATATTAGTGAAACAAGGGACATTGCTGTTGCACTTGATGGGACATGGCAACATCGAGGACATCGTTCCTTGAATGGTGTTTTAAGTGCTACTTCTGTGGAGAATGGAAAAGTTGTTGATGTTGAGTGCTTATCTAATTATTGCCACATCTGACATAGTAACACTGAAGGACATATTGAACATCAGTGTTATAATAATTATGATGGTTACAGTAGAGGTATGGAGTGTGATGGAGCTCTAAAATTATTTCAGAGGTCAGTGCCCGTTTATAACGTTAGATATACAAAGTACCTAGGTGATGGGTACTCTAAAGCTTTCAATAAAATTAATGAGTTCAATGTTTATGGTGATAGCTTCGTAACAAAACTGGAGTGTTGTGGACATGTGCAAAAGAGGATGGGTGCTAGATTGAGGAAGCTAAGAAGAGAAATGAAAGGAAAATTGCTATCTGATTGAAAATCTCTGTCTGGCTGAGACAGATTGACAGAAACTGAAACAGACCTCCTTCAGAGGTATTAAGGACTGGCCATTAGACAAAATGCACCTCTGAATGATGATACAGCAATGAGGAAAGCTGTATGGGCCACCTACTTTCATAAGTTGTCCACAGATGACCACACTGTTCATGGACTTTGCCCTAAAGGAGCAGATTCTTAGGTGTGGTTACCAAAAAGCAAAGGAAAGTGGTCAAATATACTATCAAAATATCATAAGCATTATCTTCTTGAGCCTGTTATGAATGAAATAAAACCAATTTTTAGAGATCTGAGTGGACCCTGTTTTGCTTAGTACCACATTTACTCGAATCTAAGACGCACCTGAAAAATGAGACTCGAAATCCAGGAAAAAAAATTTTCCCGAATCTAAGCCGCACCTGAAATTTGAGACTTGAAATTCAAGGGGAGAGAAAAGTTTTAGGCCGCACCTCCAAATCGAAACAAACTTGGTCCATTGTAATATGAGACACAATTTAGGTCAAATGAATGACGATACAGCTACAGTAGTTTGGTTCGAGTCGTAAGCTCAGTAGTTAAGCTTTACCAGGTAGCCATTGCTATGCGTCAGGCGCTCCGTCCGTATTATACGGGTACCCTTCCTCTTTCGCGTACTTCGTTAGCGAAACAATGGCAAGAGACTGCTATTTGCAGTTACCTACACTCCTGCTTTCTTTGAGAATGATCAACAAGAACCAAATAATAGACAGCGTATGATAGCAGATATTCTGAACGGGAGTTTAGCGAAAATTTTTCTCCGTTTGAAAATCTTTGCAGGCACCTCTTTAGTACATTACATTCTGCACTGAAATTAGTCATCTTAGATTCAAAAATCTAGTCAATTGCCGTGCTTCATTTCTGACTGTATCACTATTAGGCATAAGAATAATACAAATATAAACATGGGATGATATCTATATTTTTCCGCGTTTGCTGTTGTCTCACTCTAGTTTCGTAGTTTATTAGGCAGACAGGATTTAAATGAGTTAGCAGCAAACACGAAAGAATACATGGCAAAATGTTTATATTCTAATTATTCTTATGTGAAGAGAATACTGCATGCTATTCACAATTCATAAAAGTTCCTATAAGGAACCATCTCTTCTCACAGTTAGGAAAAAATTCAGAACGTAAAGTTGGCCATATTGACAAACATCCCAAACAGTCTTGCCAGTCGGATTTTCGTAGCGCATTGAAATGCTGCTACATTCAAAGGTGCACAATACGGAATTTGTATTTACTTTGTTGGATAATGTATGAAAATGCAGTGGTCGAAACTCGAGACGGAGGAAAAACTTGTCTGCCACCCCCCCCCCCCCCCCCTTTTTTTTTGTTTTTTTTTTTTTTAATGCACTCATGCAGAGGGTTTGGCGCCAGTATTTATCTTTGTGCCTGCAAAGCATGCCTGTGTAGCGCTACATATATTCGACAGCAGAAGTTAGTTGTGGCGGCACCTACCAACATTTTCCAGAACTTCCGCTTACTTTGCACTCGATTCTAAGCCGCAGGCTGTTTTTTGGATTACAAAAACCGGAAAAGAAGTGCGGCTCAGATTCGAGTAAATACGGTAAATGTCTTCATGGGGGCACTCAGAAAACAAATGAAAGTTTCAACCATTCCATACGGGAAAGATTACTCAAGAATGTTTTTGTAGGACTAAATACATTAAAAGTTGGTGTACTAGATGGTGTGCTATGTTTCAATGACGGAGTGATAGGAAGGTAGGAAGTCCTGAGAAATTTAGGCATAAAATGTGGCTCTAATATGAAAGATCAATTTCTTCTGTGTGACAGACAATGGGTGCATGAAGCTGAAAGATTCGCTCTTCAAGTTACCAAAGAAGCAAGAAGTGCTAAAAGGAATGCCAAGAGGAAGCTTGAAGATGAAGAAAGGCTGCAGGATGTAGACTATGCTTCAGGAATGTTCTGAGGCACAGTTTAATTGGACTCATATGTTCATTCGCAATTTCCCGCTAGTTGTTTTCTTCAGAATTCAGGTACAAATATTTCCTAAAGTTTATAAAGCATTGCTCTAATTTTTTCTGTAACTTTTGGTAGTCCATACTTATGTAGTAGACCTAAGCTTTATTGCAGAATCAGCTAAAGCATAGAAAAAATAACATTTTTATTTGGAAAAAATTATAAATATTAAAATGTAAGATGTGATACTTTTTTATCCTTGTAATATACGTAATAGGTGGAATTAAATAGGTCTAGTATCTCAGCCATGTCATGCATGTCTGGTAAAAATTTGGTCTCCTTCAAATGTATAACATTGGATTAAATGGTACCTCAGTTTGAGGAAGAATTTCCTTGTTACTTTTTTTAAATAACTCTAAGCAGGTTCAAAAATATTCAAAATACTTCTAATTTGTTTAGAAAGTGTGCTCTATTACCTGATATCAACAAAAAATCTTAAAACATATACATTATAAACAGTGCCTGAAAGAAATATAATATTGAGCTGGAAAAATGCCCTGTATCCTTAAGTGTGAACTGCCAGATAGCCGTGTAGATTTACACGAGAAATATCGTCTGGTTTGCACTGATGATGTAATGATGTGAGGGGGCTGAATGCAAATTTTATTTTATTTTATTTTTTTTTTTTTTTTACACCTGCTTTGGTGACGGAAGCAATGCATTCAACTTCCAGAAAGAAATTATCTCACAAAACAGGCCTTTGACTAAACTTCATAAAGTGCCGTACTGTGCTGGTTTATGGTATAGAGCAGATGTTACCAACAAGTATTCCATTGGTTCTCCATCATTTGAAAAAACGTCGTTTTCACTAAAACACAGCTACATTTACAACTCCATTTTTCCTGTACAGTGTTCTATAATACATACAATTGTGACTTTAAATGACAGCTTTGAATTATCAAGGGCATCAGTTTTTTTTTCCAAATTTAATGTGCCATTATCAACAGAATGATTGCATGCAGATCATTATATTGGCGTGTGAGGTTTTGGGATTGACATTTATTTTTTTTATCGCGTATCTTGAGACTTTGAGCCAAAGCTCGTGGGATGAGGTGGTACCTAGTTTACAGAAAGCTGAATATAAAATTTATAAACAAAAAATTACAGAATTAATAAAATATGAAATTAAGAGAAATTAGGATAAATTACATGTTGCATAGAGAAGTTCTCATGTATTGTGAGGGTCTCTTGTGCAGAATTGTAGCATACCACAAGGTAACCTTTGTGTGTGGATTTGAATACTTACGTGTATCACTCTTTTTTTCTGCCCTGCTGGGAAATTTGGAAAAAAAACCTGGAGAAATCTTGTTTTTTGTCTCAGTAGATGAAACAGTTTGTTTACTGGGATTTCCTGCATCGTCGCTGGCTGGATGCAGCTTAATACATGCACCGCTTCCCTACTCCCTCATTCTTACTGCTTCTCCACTTCCTACCACTCCCCTCAGCTTGCAGTCAGTGCTGCCACCACTTCTTGCCACTAGCCTAGTAGCTTCCGATGGGAGGCGTGAGGGGTGGTTTGTTTTGATATGATTCTTGGAGATTGTTGACCCAGTGGCTGGAGACAACGGTCATATGTGCACGAGTTGTGTCTGAGTGATTGTGTGAATGTGGTGTGTGTGTGTGTGTGTGTGTGTGTGTGTGTGTGTGTGTGTGTGTGTGTGTGTGTAGAGTATTTGCACAAATTGATGGATTTATCACCACCATCTCATTTCGTCAACATAATGTCAGTGACTTGTGTAAAGCTGGCCACATGAATGGACTTCCATGATGGGCCAAAACCACAGGCCGTTTCTGTGGGTCTCTCTAACGATTTGAAGCCCATCGTTTCCCAATAATGTGCAAGCCCTGCCCATCGGATCTAGTCTCGCCGATCTGCTCCCAGGCTGGCTCTGTTTGTGTGTGGTATAATGCAGTGGGTTTTCGTGATTTATCCGAGGACTCAGGACTGTGGTGCTCCTCGGCAGGCCAGAGGCCACGGGCGATGGAGTTCAGGAATTATGACTTTCTCACTGCAAGTACATTGTGCAGTACATTGTTTTATAAACATTTTATTTATTCTAGTACATTTTGGGGCTTAGAAAATAATTTATACAGGATGTACATATCTTTTTTTTTTACGAACATTCAGTACACGAAACATGAGTGACCCGGCAGACATCAATACAGTAATCGAATTCGTGTCATACCTGTCCCAGCATGGCATCGTCAATTGTGATATTTGTTTCTCGTATTCTCTCCTGGAGCTCCGCTACATCACGTGGTAGAGACCATACATACACCGGATCTTTAATGTGTCCCCACAGAAAAAAAGTCACACGGAGTGAGATCTGGTGATCAGGGAGGCCATTTCATGAAACAGCTGTTCCCTTCTGTAGCACGGCCAGTTCATCGATGCGGCAGCTCCGTATTCAGGTACCCACAAACTTCACGATGAAAATGGGGTGGAGCTCCATCCTGCTAAAAGATGAACGGAGAGCCCAATTGCATCTGAGGCATCAGCCATTGCTGCAACATATCCGAGTAGGAATATCCAGTGACAATGCTCTTGGCGAAGAAGAATGGCCCGTACAGTTTTCGACACGACAAAGCACAAAAAAACATTTACATTTAGCGAATCGCACCCAAATTCAATGCATTCGTGTGGATGCTTTGTACCCCAGATTCGACAATTATGCCTGTACACTTTCCCATTAGTGTCAAAAGTGGCTTCATTGCTAAAACTGAAGCGATCAAAATTCCATCCCCGTCCTTATTCAGTTGTTGCAACTGTGAACAAAACTCAAAACACTTGTCTTTGTCGTCGTTATTGACCTTCTACCCTAGCTCCAATTTGAATGGTTTCATAGACAACTTCTGTCGCATGACTTGCCACAGTCAGTGGAGCCATTTCGAGTTCATGGGATGCACGACGCACCAATTTCTTTGGACTCCTTATGAATGTCTCTCGTATGCAATCCAAATTCACTTCACTCACACTGGGATGTCTGCTTCTCTGTGCTGGGCACAAGCAACCCATCATAATAAATTTGTTGTGCCTTCCTTGTTGGTGGTTTCTTACCGTACTTTGTTCTAAACATCCATTGAACAGCTGTAGCACACACTTTTTTTGTTGAACTCCAACACACAGAAAGTTCGCTCCGCACCTGAACTTGCCATATTTATGACTGGTGCTATTGGCAAATCACCAAAGTATGCTGTGGTGGTATACATGAAAAAGAACTTTCAGGGTATCTCTTCAAAATGAGTGTTCCCAGATGTAATGTACACCCTGTATATTAGAAAGTATGAGCGATAGGAAGAACAACTTGTGGCAGTCACAGGCGGTTTGTATGCTATGTACCTGTATATTTTGGCCTGCCTTATATACTTCTTTCAATAGGCCTACTTTTTTCTGAGGTTATTTCTGAAATCAGTGTAGGTATTTTAAATCTGTCTTGTGACTCCAAGGAAATGCGTATTTGTGTCACCAAATATGTTTAGTTTTATTGAAATAAAATAACATCAGTGGTCTTAATGGAATATTATATACCATTGTCTTTCTTTCTCCATCTAAAAACTGTTCATTACAAAAGATGCTGAAATTAGTACTTAAGATTTTTGCTCATGAGGGGAAGAAATACAGAAGTCCTTACATTTTTTTTTTTTTTTTGTGAACTTGTCTTTACTTGCCCTTGAGATCTCGAAATTTGTCAGGGAAAAATGCTAAAACTTGCTGGAAATCGGGGAACGTCACTTGGGGGAACTTGCGGCAACCCTGAATGTTCACAAGCTGGCACTGCAGAGCTTGCCGACTGCATTTTTCAGGGATGAGAATATTCTTGCCAAGTGCACAGAATTGGCCCAAACTATAACACCATATGAGATAACAGAGCAAAAGTAAACAAGCTTTTGTGTTTGTGTCCAAGACATAGTGTATAGTGAAGACAGAAGTGTTCATTTTCTGCTTAAGGTGTTGAACATGATACTTCTGAGAGAGCTTTTCATCTATCTTCAGTCTTAAGAATTTAAAATGTCTGTTCGACCAGCTCAGGACAAGACTATTTCTATTTTACAAGAGTTCAGTTGTTGGCAGTGAAGTATTAATCCGTTCTCCAAAAGCCATGTGCTGATGTTGCCAACTACCTTGTCAGCTAGATGATTTACGTTATGTTCAGTGTTTTCCGAGAGAACACATGTCTGAATATACAAAAGCTTTCATTTGCATTTGCAGTAGGTATGGGGGGGGGGGGGGGGGGGAAAGGAAAAAAAAAAAAGAAACAGAAGCTCCTGTGTGTGTTTCCTATAGATAGTGGATATAACAACAGCTCCTTTAAGTTATGTTTTCAGATTATTTTTGATGCCACAATTTCCACTCACGTTGCTACTTTTGTGTTTTCTTCTTGCTTAGTACTCTTGATACATTTTGTTCAAAGTTTGACTATGGTTCCTGTTACTAGGTGCGAGGATACAAGTGAGTTGGCTTCCATTCGGACATCTACGATGAGACGATGGACAGGGTGAATGGCCTCGGCATTGATACAGAGTGCACTGGTGGTGGCAGAATACAGCACGACCCCAGTGCCAAGGTCATCAAAGTGTACAGCTACTCACAGGTAGTACCAAAAGCAGTGAGTTGTAGAAATGACAGTATGTGTCATCTTGAGCTGTTATTCAACTTAATTTTTTACTGTGTGACTGGTTTCAGTTGAAGACCATAATGGTTTCAGTTGAAGACCATTTTCAGGCACCTGTTGTATATACAGCGCGGATACGGGAGAATTTGAGATGAAAAGAATGTTTGAAAATTATAGTAACAATACAAGCAACACTTACAGAATTTGATTACCAGCAAAAACTATATATATCAAAAGAATACAATGTCAGAAATATAAATTAAATATCCACAAGCATTGTATGTATTGTTACTACAATTTTGAAATATCCTTTTTGCCTGAATTTTTCCTGTTTCTATGCTGTGGGAACAACAGGTGCTCGAAAATGGTCTTTGACCAAAACTGGTTGCATCGTAAAAAAAAATTATCAACAGCTTAAAGTGTTACATGATGTCATTTCTACAATTCGTATAAGCTGCAGACCACAGTTAACAAAAAATATTTTAAGAACAGTGAAGTTTCTGTTCATACGTTGTGTGCCCTATAATTCAAGTATTTTTAAAGCTTTTAAGAATGTTATACGCCAAGCTCCTCCATGGGAAAGCAGTTTCTGCTTTGGTTACATGGCACAAATTATAGAATACCTTGTTAGATGGTCAGAAGTAAATGTCACCAGATGTTAATACCTGTAAATCATCATCATGCTTCTTACAACCGTGTACAATAATTTGGGTGTGGTGTTGTGGACAAGTGTTATGGTTGAAATGGCTACTGTTGTTCTGGGTAGCAGCCATGATTATGAAACTTCCTGACAAATTAAAACTATGTGCCGGGCCAGGACTACATCCTGAAACCTTGCCTTCCGTGGACAATGCTGATACCAACTGTGCTGTTCAATCTGATTCAGGATTTTTTCTTACACCTTTCAGATTACTTTTGAGGCCACAATCCTTGCTTCCACTTGTATATTTAGCGAGAGAGAGTTGTATATGTAGCGAGAGAGAGAGAGAGAGAGAGAGAGAGAGAGAGAGAGAGAGGATCTTCTGTCCCATAATTTTATGACATTATTATTATTAATATTATTATTATTATTATCAGCTTCTGTATCTTTTGATTGAGTATAGTTACGGCAGCACATGAATTGTGGTGAGCCTGGTGTTTTTACAAGACTTTTTCCAGTTGCCAGGACAGTTGTCATAATTACTCAAATCAACAATTCCTTGCACTTGGAGCAGACCAAATGATTCCTCTGTACCCCTCGCACCTATTTTATACTTTTCAGACTGTGTTTCACACATTTTGTGACCTACCTGTTTCATTTAACACAGTTAATACAGTTGCAGATTGTGGGTACGTGTTTAATTTTTTTGCACGGTTACTGCTGCTTGTGTTTCAGTGTTGTGTACAATGCCAGACCCATCAATAGAAAAATTAATTCTGATGCTGCATCTTGCACATCTGTTCTGAAGGTCTTTACACACTCCCTTTTTCTGCTGCTTTTGTGTTGTGATGTGTGGTGTAGAAAATTTCAGATTGCTTTACGGTTTCATGTGCTCTGTATTAGATGCAGTTTTAGTGTACGTACAAGCACATTGTTTACTTATGATGTAGTTGTAGTTAAGAGTTCTCGTTTTAGTGTTTAATTATTATTGTGATATGTAGCACACTGTTTAATTGTACTTTAGTTTTAAAACAGCCAAGGACTGCTTCATTTCAGGGGTTTGGGAAGGCAGACCACAGCAAGACTGTAGAAATTCTGAAGACTGCATATCCTGTTTACAACATTACTTGGAGTGATGAAGGATACTGATCTGCTCAGGTAATTAAATTTACATATGTGTGATACATTCAAAATGTCTCTGACATTACGACAACCTTCATAATGAATGAAGGTGATATTTTTTCCATTTAAGCTGTTGTATTTTAATAAGACCTCTCCTTAATTATACAGGGTGATTCAAAAAGAATACCACAACTTTAGGAATTTAAAATTCTGCAACGACAAAAGGCAGAGCTAAGCACTATCTGTCGGCGAATTAAGGGAGCTATAAAGTTTCATTTAATTGTACATTTGTTCGCTTGAGGCGCTGTTGACTAGGCGTCAGCGTCAGTTGATGCTAAGATGGCGACCGCTCAACAGAAAGCTTTTTGTGTTATTGAGTACGGCAGAAGTGAATCGACGACAGTTGTTCAGCGTGCATTTCGAACGAAGTATGGTGTTAAACCTCCTGATAGGTGGTGTATTAAACGTTGGTATAAACAGTTTACAGAGAATGGGTGTTTGTACAAAGGGAAAAGTTCTGGACGGCCGAGAATGAGTGATGAAAATGTAGCACGCATCCAGCAAGCATTTGTTCGCAGCCCAGGAAAATAGACTCACAGAGCTAGCAGAGAGCTGCAAATTCCACATTCAACTGTATGGAGAGTCCTACGAAAAAGGTTAGTTATGAAACCTTATCGTCTGAAATTGGTTCAAGCACTGTCTGCAGCTGATAAGATTAAAAGAATCGATTTCTGTGATTTTATCCTTGCTGAAATGGAAACAGATGAATCTTTCGTTTCAAAGATTGTGTTTAGTGATGAAGCAACTTTCCACACTAACGGGAAAGTCAACCATCACAATGTCTGTATATGGGGCACTGAGA
Source organism: Schistocerca piceifrons (assembly GCF_021461385.2). NCBI lineage: Eukaryota > Metazoa > Arthropoda > Insecta > Orthoptera > Acrididae > Schistocerca > Schistocerca piceifrons. The sequence continues at coordinate 1,120,619,370 of NC_060139.1, read as the reverse complement.
ATCCGCGGGAAACAACTCAGTATGAACGTGACTCGCCTAAGGTGAACGTTTTCTGTGCCATTTCAGCCAATAAAGATTTTGGTCCCTTTTTCTTCGAAGGTGCTACTGTAACTGGACTACAGTATCTGGAGATGTTAGAGAATTGGCTGTTCCCTCAGCTCGAACAAGAAGCACAATAATTCGTATTTCAGCAGGATGGAGCGCCACCACATTGGCACTTATCTGTCCGTAACTACCTGAACGTCAACTACCCGAGGCGATGGATCGGCCGCCAGGCAGCCCGTGACAGAGCACTTCATCACTGGCCTCCAAGAAGCGCTGATCTTACCCCCTGCGATTATTTTTTTTTTTTTTTTTTTTTTTTTTTTTTTTTTTTTTGGGGGGGGGGGGGGGGTGTATGTTAAGGATATGGTGTTTCGGCCACCTCTCCCAGCCACCATTGATGATTTGAAATGAGAAATAACAGCAGCTATCCAAACTGTTACGCCTGATATGCTACAGAGAGTGTGGAACGAGTTGGAGTATCGGGTTGATATTGCTCGAGTGTCTGGAGGGGGCCATATTGAACATCTCTGAACTCGTTTTTGAGTGAAAAAAAACCTTTTTAAATACTCTTTGTAATGATATATAACAGAAGGTTATATTATGTTTCTTTCATTAAATACACATTTTTAAAGTTGTGGTATTCTTTTTGAATCACCCTGTACAGTTAGTTCTGGCCCAAAAAGCCATTTTAAATGTTTTTAAAGTACAACAAACAGTAGCATTTCTACTGTAATTTGTAAGCCATGATGAACAGTAGCACATAGTGTGAGTTTGCTGCCTTTTTATTTCTGAGAGACCCTGCTATGTGTGTAAACCGAAAAATAGCTTTTCGAGCTGAAACTAGTTGCTTAACTAAAAATATTTTTAGTAACTATATTATCTTAAGTTGAAAAGTATCGTTTTCATCCAATGACATTAATAATTTTTGTGTCCTCTTTTTCACTTTTGCCATGTGGGTGTGTTCTGAGAAGGTCTATCACATGTTTGTTTCTAAGATTGGTACAGTTGTTTTCTGTCATTAGTTATTGTATGCTGCTTTTGACCACTGAGAATCAAATTTTTCAACTGTTTAATATCAGGATTTAGCAGCAAGTTTTTTTACTCAAGTGTTAAAAGGTGTTGTATCTAACAACTATTTTTCTGATCTGAAGATTGCCATGCAGGAACTCAACAAACTAGTTCTGATCTGATTCAAAGATTGCATTCATTTTGTTGGTAGAGACAGTGGGGAGCTGTCCTCTTCAGTCATCATTATCCAGAGGTGAAGCTAGTTTCCTTCAGTAGTGGCTGTCATTATTGACTTCAGTCTTCAAGAGTGTGTCTCAGAAATCATTAAATCAGCAGCAGACTGTTGGTTTATTGCATGAAGAGATTCCAAATACTGCTTTAAATTCACTTCTATCTTAAATTCAGTGCCATGTATGAATGTCTTCTTTTAAACTCCATTGCTACCTCAGTCTAACTGATGTGTGTACAAAAGGAGTGAACAAGTGGCCCGTGTAATATGCCTAGTGTGTTAACAGTGTACACCACTACACTGTCTATTTTAGAAAATGAATCACTCTGCAGCAACCCAGAATGTCTCAGAATTCCCACACTATGCAGTACAGTATCCAAAGATTGTTATTCTGTGAAAAGAAATCCATTGGTGTTAATTAGATGTGTACTGTACTCTCCATTTAATGTACAAAAGCAGTTGTCCAGTAGCAATCCATTGCAAGAGGAGGGACAATTTCCAGTTTTGTTATTTATTTTATTTACCCATTTAAATAAAGCTGACTTAGGAATTTTCCCTTATGTGGGGACTGTTTGTACTAGATAATGTGTCTATTTGGAGTTCTATATTAGTATATTTTGCTGTTCATGTCACTTCTGCGTAATTTTTTATTGATTGTATCGATACTTGTTTGAATTCTGATATGTTGTGAAATTTCAAACATTTGGGAATCCCGTGATAAACTAGTACTATTAGCGTCAATTGTAGGCTTAAACTAAATTGTGCTCTTTCAAAATTTTTTAGAACAGTATGCCTATCATCGTCATTCAAAATAGTCTGTCTCTTATTTTGTTGTCCAATTATGTGAGAAATAGTTTAGTTTCAGAATTTTGAGATGCCTGCAAAACTATACTTTGTAAGTTAGTGCTACCAGTGTTTTGTATACGTAATTTACGTAGCAAAACAATGCTTTGTGGTTCACAGCTCAGCCAAATTATACATCACCCCTGAATTTCATTGTATATCAATGCAAATAAATGTGTATTTTTGAGAATTTTCGGAAGTTACCATTGTCCTTTGCATAATCTGTGAGCAGTCGGGGTTTGTGATGTAGTTCCTGTAGCAGATTTTCTGCCAGACATTCTATGTTACATCTGGTTTTCCCTTAACGCTCTACCGGCCAGAACTCTATTGGATCTTTTTTTTTGCAAACTTTTATACATAAATATGTTACATTGAGTGATAAATTGAATAAAAAGTTGGTTTGAAAAGTTTCAGTTTATTAGAACAAAAACTACAGACGTCCCATTTTTGGGACATTGGCCAAATGCGCTATCCAAATTCACAATCTTATTCTCCATGCATAATATTGTAAGAAGCAACACAAACATTAAATAAAGAATATTTTAATATGGAATGTATATTCAGTATGAAATGAAGCAAAACACTTGTCATGTACACCAACATTGCACCTATCACAAATTTTTGTTGTTTTTTTCTTGCAGTAAGCACATCTCTTCTGTGTTTTACTTGGCACAAAGAAATGATTTCCTGGATCTAGTCGTACATTTGTGCTCACCCGTCCTCCCATCAATTTGCTGTCCGCCCTGGTAGCTGAGTGGTCAGCGTGACAGACTGTCAATCCTAAGGGCCCGGGTTCGATTCCCGGCTGGGTCGGAAATTTTCTCCGCTCAGGGACTGGGTGTTGTGTTGTCCTAATCATCATCATTTCATCCCCATCGACGCGCAGGTCGCCGAAGTGGCATCAAATCGAATGACCTGCACTAGGCGAACGGTCTACCCGACGGGAGGCCCTAGCCACACGACATTTCCATTTCCATCAATTTGCTTCCTTGTGGTCCTCTTTGTTTTGGTACTGATCCTTTTTTCTTTGATAGAAAAAACATCACTATTCTCTGTCGGACATCCAAAAGTAAGAGCTTCTCATTAGAGTTAGCAATTTGGTATGCACGCCATGTGTTTACTACGCAGATATACACTCCTGGAAATGGAAAAAAGAACACATTGACACCGGTGTGTCAGACCCACAATACTTGCTCCGGACACTGCGAGAGGGCTGTACAAGCAATGATCACATGCACGGCAAAGCGGACACACCAGGAACCGCGGTGTTGGCCGTCGAATGGCGCTAGCTGCGCAGCATTTGTGCACCGCCGCCGTCAGTGTCAGCCAGTTTGCCGTGGCATACGGAGCTCCATCGCAGTCTTTAACACTGGTAGCATGCCGCGACAGCGTGGACGTGAACCGTATGTGCAGTTGACGGACTTTGAGCGAGGGCGTATAGTGGGCATGTGGGAGGCCGGGTGGACGTACCGCCGAATTGCTCAACATGTGGGGCGTGAGGTCTCCACAGTACATCGATGTTGTCGCCAGTGGTCGGCGGAAGGTGCACGTGCCCGTCGACCTGGGACCGGACCGCAGCGACGCACGGATGCACGCCAAGACCGTAGGATCCTACGCAGTGCCGTAGGGGACCGCACCGCCACTTCCCAGCAAATTAAGGACACTGTTGCTCCTGGGGTATCGGCGAGGACCATTCGCAACCGTCTCCATGAAGCTGGGCTACGGTCCCGCACACCGTTAGGCCGTCTTCCGCTCACGCCCCAACATCGTGCAGCCCGCCTCCAGTGGTGTCGCGACAGGCGTGAATGGAGGGACGAATGGAGACGTGTCGTCTACAGCGATGAGAGTCGCTTCTGCCTTGGTGCCAATGATGGTCGTATGCGTGTTTGGCGCCGTGCAGGTGAGCGCCACAATCAGGACTGCATACGACCGAGGCACACAGGGCCAACACCCGGCATCATGGTGTGGGGAGCGATCTCCTACACTGGCCGTACGCCACTGGTGATCGTCGAGGGGACACTGAATAGTGCACGGTACATCCAAACCGTCATCGAACCCATCGTTCTACCATTCCTAGACCGGCAAGGGAACTTGCTGTTCCAACAGGACAATGCACGTCCGCATGTATCCCGTGCCACCCAACGTGCTCTAGAAGGTGTAAGTCAACTACCCTGGCCAGCAAGATCTCCGGATCTGTCCCCCATTGAGCATGTTTGGGACTGGATGAAGCGTCGTCTCACGCGGTCTGCACGTCTAACACGAACGCTGGTCCAACTGAGGTGCCAGGTGGAAATGGCATGGCAAGCCGTTCCACAGGACTACATCCAGCATCTCTACGATCGTCTCCATGGGAGAATAGCAGCCTGCATTGCTGCGAAAGGTGAATATACACTGTACTAGTGCCGACATTGTGCATGCTCTGTTGCCTGTGTCTATGTGCCTGTGGTTCTGTCAGTGTGATCATGTGATGTATCTGACCCCAGGAATGTGTCAATAAAGTTTCCCCTTCCTGGGACAATGAATTCACGGTGTTCTTATTTCAATTTCCAGGAGTGTATATCATCTGTGTGAATAATGGCCACCACCATTTCTTTGACCTTATCCTCGTCCTATAAAGTGATATCTGCTTGTCCAGTAGATATATGCCACCCATATGGGCATTGTATTCTTCAATGATATGTGGCAGTGTAACAGATATTTCCTTTTTCTTTGCCCGTGAGTATCTTTTAGTAGAACTCGAGGAATAATAGTACTGTTATTTGTCACTACACATACTGGTTTGTTGTCACTCCATTTCACAACCAGAACTTCATTCTCTTTGTCAAATATGTAGTCATAGAATCCTCGTTCCTTCCTTTTGCCATTCTTTTTGAGTCAATTAAAGGACATGCATTAGTTCGGATCTCTGTTATTGTTTCTGCAGCTTTCATTTTACTCTTTCCGAGTGTGATCAGTGTGTCAACACTGGTGAAAAAGTCGTCAAAGAAAAGCTTATAATTCGGATACTCTGATTCTGGAATCATGCTGGTTAGTTCATTTATTACCCTTGCACCTAAAGGCTCCTGTTTGTTGTCAGTCTTGCCACAGTATGGTGAAAAATTATAAAGAAAGCCATTGGAACTTGTAAGACACCAAATTTTATATCCAAATTTCATAGGCTTTCCCCTCAGAAACATTTTAGCTGAATGTTTGCCATAATAATGTACCATTATTTCATCAGTTGAGAGTTCTGAATGAAATACGCCAAATTTACCAAATTCCTATTTCAGCATTTCAAATTATAACCTCAGTTTGTACATCTTGTCGTTTCTGTCTATTTTGGAGTTGTCATTGAGATGAATGAATCTCTTTATTTCCCAAAACCTATTTCTTGACCCGGAGTTGAAGACTAAAGGAACACCGACATCAGGAACCTGTTCCCAGTACTTATTCTTGTGGGGAAGCTTATGATAACCACTCAGAAGTAGTACGCCAATAAATAATTTTAGTTCTTCTTCGGTTAGCAGAAAATTTATTCTGTTATGTTGGCAAGCATAAATTTCGCTTTGTTCAATAATAGTATCCATTAGTTTCTCAGAAAAAAAAAATCCTCAAACACCTGGGGCACTGTGTTACTTGCTAGACATTCCGCATCATAATGTTTGTTGCTCTTCCCTGGTTCACTATTGTTTGTGTACGTTGGTTGACATTTATACCACTTACATATATATTTTTTTGTAGATAACATACCACTTTCTCCTCCACCTCCCAATGCTTTCCTTCTTTTGGCTTCTGGATGTACAACTGTAGCATTAACTTCATCTCAGCTGGTTGTGAGCTCTAAAGTACCGGCGTCATCTTGTACAACAGTACATTTTCGTCAGTGTCTTCTTCATCTGTTATTACATCTGCATCGGGTGGAATAATCGCCAATTCTATATATCATCTTCATCGTCACTCTCTTGATGGTTCTCTAGTTCTGCTAGAATTTCTTCAAATATAAGTTCACACGGCATGTTTTTATCCTGTTGGAATCGTAAAATTCGAATAGAGAGAGAGAGAGAGAGAGAGAGAGAGAGAGAGAGAGAGAGAGAGAGAGTGTGTGTGTGTGTGTGTGTGTGTGTGTGTGTGTGTGTGTGTGAAAGTGCTGGCAGGTCAACAGACACACAAACATACACACGAAATTCAAGCTTTCGCAACAAACTGTTGCCTCATCAGGAAAGAGGGAAGGAGAGGGAAAGACGAAAGGATGTGGGTTTTAAGGGAGAGGGTAAGGAGTCATTCCAATCCCGGGAGCGGAAAGACTTACCTTAGGGGGAAAAAAGAACAGGTATACACTTGCACACACACCCATATCCAACCACACATACACAGACACAAGCACATTTGTAAAGGCAAAGAGATTCGGCAGAGATGTCAGTCGAGGCAGAAGTACAGAGGCAAAAATGATGTTGAAAGACAGGTGAGGTACGAGTGGTGGCAACTTGAAATTAGCGGAGGTTGAGGCCTGGCGGATAACGAGAAGAGAGGATATACTGAAGGGCAAGTTCCCATCTCCGGAGTTCTGACAGGTTGGTGTTAGTGGGAAGTATCCAGATAACCCGGACGGTGTAACACTGTGCCAAGATGTGCTGGCCGTGCACCAAGGCATGTTTAGCCACAGGGTGATCCTCATTACCAACAATCACTGTCTGCCTGTGTCCATTTCCCCCATGCGGGTTCAGGGGTTAGAATAGGCCCGCGGTATTCCTGCCTGTCGTAAGAGGCGACTAAAAGGAGTCTCAACTGTTTCGGCCTTTAATGTGATGGTCCCCATTAGGGTTTGACCTCCATTTTTCCAAATTCAACAGAAGTAAGGCCTTTTGGGGAAGGACCCCTTACATGGTGCACCATCAGTCCTCTGTGCCCTAAGACCTTGGCACTCTTTATCGTCTGGGTGTCGTAACTGCACCCTCCATCCCTCATTTTGGGCATACACACCTGATGGATTGTGTAAGTTACGCCCTTAGTGCATCATAATCTGCACCCACGATCACTATGGACTACCCATGGCACCCAAAATCCAGCACGGCAGCCAGCCCGTTGTGGTGGGGTCGTCATGTACCCTCTAGGTTGTAGCCCCCTGACAACACAGGGATCTTACTGCCGATGCCTGCGCTGCCGCCTCCCCACGTAAGCCAAGGAGTAGATGCCCGTCTCTCCGGGGCATCAGGACTCCCGGCAACGGCCATCCTGCTAGGTGGCCTTTGCTGTGGCTGGATGGCACCCGTGGGGAGAGCCCCTGGTCGGAGTGGGTGGCATCGGGGCGGATACCCCGCAATGAAGCGGGTACAATCTCAATCCGGTGGTCGCACGACCACCAACGTCTCTAAGCGTGGTAAAATAGACTTTAAAGCTGTGGCATATAACCCCAAATCGTTCCCTTCCATAGCCACGCCCTGGGAGGGACGCAGGGCTGCGGACAGACAGGAGCCATATTCACCGCGATATCTTGTGTGCAGCAGAACTGATGGGGATTCATTTTTGGGGACTAAGCCTCTGTTCTTTGCGACCCATCTTGAAGATAAGTTCGGGGAAGTGGCCTCTCTTTCCAAAATGCAGAGCGGGGCCATTTTGATACAAGCACCTTCCTCTGCACAGTCAAGGGCGTTGCTCGCCTGTGAGAAGCTTGGTGACATACCTGTTAACGTCACTCCCCATAAGTCACTAAATTTGGTCCAGGGGATTATCTTTCATAAAGATCTTCTGCTACCGTCTGATGACGAGCTACGGGAGAACCTGGCTTGACGAGGTGCACACTTCGTTCGTCGTGTCTTTAGGGGACCCAAGGATAATAGGATCGCTACCGGTGCTTTCATCCTGGCCTTCGAGGGCGACTGCTTGCCTGAGAAGGTCAAGGTCATGATCTACCGGTGCGATTTCAGGCCCTATGTCCCGCCCCCTATGCGATGCTTCCAGTGCTGGAAATTCGGACACGTGTCCTCCAGATGCACTGCCAGCCCCACGTGTCGTGATTGTGGACGACCTTCGCATCCAAATGCTCCGTGTGCTCCACCTCCCACCTGCGTTAACTGTGGGGAGCATCATTCTCCCTGCTCGCCAGACTGTGCAACCTACCAACGAGAGAGGAAGATACAAGAAATTAAGACCCTGGACCGTTTAACTTACCAAGAGGCGAGGAAGAAATTAGAATGGCTCAACCCCACACCTATGTTGAAGAGTCATGCTGCTGTAACACTGCAGCCACCAGTTCCTGCAAAGACTCCTTTCACAGTTGGCCCACCGAACAGTCACGTTTCGCCTGCCCCACCACCGGTGGGGGCCACTCTCTCTTCCACTGCTCCCAAAACACCCAGTTTGGGAGCAGTGCACCCCAAGCAACCGGGGACGTCGGTCCCCACCTCTCAGCCGGAGCGGCGACAGCCCTCTCCGGCTCCTCAGCCGGGGAAGCGACAGCTCTCTCTGGCTGCTCAGCCGGAGACGCAACAACCTCCTCCGGCCTCACTTGTTCGGAAGGGATCCCTTGGGGGAGTCCCTTCCAAGGACTTCCCCAGTGTCTCACAAGACACTAGCCAGTGGCTGAAGAAGCCACCAGCTGCTGGTCGAAGGGCTTCACGCTCTTCCTCTGTTCCTGATAATGCGTCAGGAAAGCCCTCCCAGCATGCCAACCCTCCTCCCAAAGACAAGAGAGAGAAGAGGAAGCTCTCCAAGAAGGATAAGGACCCAGTGGTTCCCGCACCAACGCTTCCTGTCAGCTTAGCCTCTGAGGATGAGGTCGAGCTCTTTGCGTCCCCTGATGACCATGGGTCTCGCCGTCTCCTCAGAAACGATGGCCGTAGCGACGTCCGTCACTCAGTCGGTGGCAGCATGTGACCCTGCCCAGTAATTTGCATTTTCGGTGCCTGAATGCCTCTACAGGACACACTTTGTACAATCCTCCAGTGGAATTGTGGTGGTTATTTTAGCCATCTACCTGAGCTACGTCAGCTTGTAAGCATGACACCTGCTTTATGCATTGCTCTCCAGGAAACCTGGTTCCCGGCAATGCGGACCCCTGTCCTCTGTGGATACAGGGGTTATTACTGCAACCGTAGCACTTACAATAGTGTGTCAGGTGGAGCCTGCGTGTATGTCCTTACCTCTGTATATAGTGCTCCTGTGCCCCTTCAAACATCTTTGGAAGCTGTGGCTGTCCGCATAAGGACTACCCAGGACATAACCGTCTGCAGTGTCTATCTCCCTCCAGGTGGTACAGTCTCCCTGACCGAATTGGCTGCACTTGTCGCCCAACTTCCCACGCCTTTTCTTCTCCTTGGGGATTTTAACGCCCACAATCCCCTGTGGGGTGGATGGAAGATTACTGGCCGAGGCAGAGATGTCGAGAATCTCATCTCCCAACTCGACCTCTGCCTCTTAAACACTGGTGCTGCCACGCATTTCAGTGTGGCGTATGGCACGTTCTAGGCCATAGATCTGTCGTTGGGCAGCCCAGGGCTTGTACCATCGGTCCACTGGAGAGTCCATGACGACTTGTGTGGTAGTGACCATTTTCCCATCTTCCTTTCACTACCCCAGTGTCGATCCCACGAACGCCTGCCTAGATGGGCATTTAGCAAGGCAAACTGGGAAACATTCTCTGCTGCCACTGTTGCATCTCTCCCCCACGGTACCATCGATGTGGCGGTTGAGACACTGACTGCAGCGATTGTTTCCGCTGCGGAACGTACCATTCCTCGTTTGTTAGGGTGCCCCCGGCGAAAGGCAGTGCCTTGGTGTTCTCCGGAGGTCGCTGAAGCCATTAAAGAACGTCGGCGGGCTCTTCAGCGACATAAGCGGCACCCGTCTTTGGAGAACCTCATTTTCTTCAAACGTCTCCGTGCTCAGGCACGGCGGCTCATCAAGAGGCGGAAACAGGAGTGCTGGGAGAGGTACGTTTCCACCATTGGTTCCCGTACTTCACCCTCCCAGGTGTGGATGAAGATTCGGCGCATCTTTGGAGTGCAGCACTCTACAGGTGTCCCAGGGCTTACCATCAACGGGGCGGTATCCACCGATGCTGATGCAATCGCCGAGCATTTCGCACAGCACTATGTTCGGGCCTCTGCGTCGGGGAATTACCCGCCTGCGTTTCGCGCGCTTAAACGCCGGGAGGAAGGCAAACGGCTTTCTTTTGCTTCTCGCCACCCTGAGACGTATAACGCCCCATTTAGTTTGTGGGAACTCCAAAGTGCCCTGGCACAGTGCCCCGATACAGCCTCTGGGCCAGATGGCGTCAACAATCAGATGCTCAAACACCTGTCCCCGGACTGTCAGCGATGTGTTCTTGTCATCTTCAACCGCATATGGAGCGATGGTGTCTTTCCGTCGCAGTGGCGAGAAAGTACCATCATTCCGGTGCTGAAGCCTGGTAAGGACCCGCTTACTGTGGATAGCTATCGGCCCATCAGCTTGACAAATACTCTGTGCAAGCTACTGGAACGTATGGTGAGTCGACGGCTGTGTTGGCTGCTCGAGTCTCGGGTCTTCTGGCTCAGTGCCAGAGCGGCTTCCGTCAGGGCCGTTCCACCGCCGATACTTTGGTCTTTCTTGAGTCTGCAATCCGCACTGCTTTTTCCAGGCGCCAACACCTTGTCTCCAGAACATATGACACGACGTGGCGGCACCATATACTCGCCACGTTGCACGGGTGGGGTCTCCGGGGCTCTCTCCCCATTTTTATTCAGAATTTATTATCTGTTCGGACATTCCGCGTTTTAATTGGCACATCCCATAGTTCACTTCATATCCAGGAGAACGGCGTTCCACAGGGCTCAGTATTGAGCGTGCCCCTTTTCCTTGTGGCCATTAATGGCCTTGCAGCAGCAGTAGGGTCGTCTGTCTCACCCACGTTATATGCTGATGATTTCTGCATCTTGTTCAGCTCCTCCACCATTAGTGTTGCAGAACGTAGGTTGCAGGGAGCCATACGCAAGGCGCAGGCATGGGCCCTAGCTCATGGGTTTCAATTTTCTCCTGCGAAGACTTGTTTTATGCACTTTTGTCGGTGTCGAACTGTCCATCCCCACCCTGAGCTCTATCTTCAGGATGCCATGCTCAGGGTTGTTGACACTTACCATTTTCTGGGATTGCTGTTTGATGCCCGGCTTACTTGGCTTCCACATATTCGTCAGCTCAAGCGTCAGTGCTGGCAGCATCTGAATGCCCTTCGCTGCCTCAGCAACACAACTTGGGGTGCCGATCGTAATACGCTGCTGCAGCTCTACAAAGCCCTTGTGCTGTCCCGGCTTGATTATGGGAGTGTGGCGTATGGCTCAGCGTCGCCCTCAGCGTTGCAACTGCTGGACCCCGTTCACCACTGTGGGGTTCGACAGGCGACAGGAGCATTCCGCACCAGCCCTGTGGACAGCATACTTGTGGAGGCAGGTGTCCCTCCACTGTGATTGAGGCGCCAACATTTACTGGCCTTATATGCTGCCCATGTTTTTAGCTTGCCCGGGCATCCAAACTATCGTCTCCTGTTCCCGCAATCGGTTGTCAATCTTCCTGAACATCGGCCCCGGTCAGGTTGTACGATCGCGGTCCGCGTCAAAGAGCTTCTCTCCGGGCTTAGGGTTTTTACAGTTCCACCTCCTTTCCGGGCCACTTTGCGGACACCCCCATGGTGTGTTCCTCGCCCTTGCCTTCGGCTCGACTTGGCACAGGGCCCAAAGGACTCCGTCCCTCCAGAGGCCTTCCGCCACCGTTTTTATTCCATCTTGGCCACGTATCAGGGCTCTGGCGTTGTATACACTGATGGTTCGATGGTTGCTGGTCGTGTCGGATATGCGCTTACTCTAGGGGACCATTCTGAACAACGTTCCTTGCTGGATGGCTGCAGCGTTTACACAGCTGAGCTGGTCGCCATCTTTTGTGCCCTAGAGTATATCCGCTCCTGCTCAGGTGAGTCCTTCGTTATCTGTAGCAATTCCCTGAGCAGTTTACGAGCTCTCGACCAGTATTTCCCTCGTTTTCGTCTGGTGATGGCTGTCCATGAGTCCCTGCATACTCTTGCATGTAGCGGCCGCTCTGTGGTCTTTGTGTGGACCCCAGGCCATGTTGGGATCCCCGGCAATGAGAATGTTGACCGCCTGGCGAAAGAGGCCACCAGTAAACCACCTCTGGAGATTGGCCTCCCGGCGACTGATTTGCGGGCACTATTACGCCGCAAAGTTTTCGATTTCTGGGACACTGAAAGGCGCAACCTGCCCGTGCCAAACAAACTCCGTCGTATCAAGGAGACGACGACTGTTTGGCGGTCATCCCTGCGAGCCACCCACAGGGACTCAGTCGTCGTTTGTCGGCTCCGCATTGGCCACACCCGACTGACGCACAGTTATTTACTGTGTCGTGAGGATCCACCTCTTTGTCGTTGTGGGGCGTCCTTGACGGTGGTCCATATTCTGTTGGAGTGCACCCTTTTAACTGTGCTCAGGCAGACTTTTGTGCTGCCTGATAGGCTCCCTGCGCTTTTAACTGACGCCTCTGCTGTACCGGACTTAGTTTTGCGTTTTATTCAGGCAGGGGGATTTCATCGCTTAATGTAAATGCGTGTGTTTTATTTGTTGATTTTGGCCTTTGGCCTACGGTTTTAAACTCAGTTTTTAATGTGTTTTCGGTGGTTGACTTTTCCTTTTTTTTGTTCCTATGGTCGGCTGACCACCGTCGCACTCCGTGTGATTTTATTTTGTTTTGTCTGGTCCTTGTCTACGTTTCTTTTGTTCTGTGTCGTCTGTCTCCTATTCTGTTGAACATTTTTTAATCTCTGTGGGTATTTTTAGTATTTTGGAAAAAGGGACCTATGACCTCTGCAGTTTGGTCCCTTTCATCCTTAAACCAACCAACCTGTGTCCATTCATGCGAATGGACAGTTTCGTTGGTAAATCACGTGGGTGCTTTCACACGTGGCTCTGCCTTTGATCGTGTACACCTTCCGGGGTACAGGACTGGAGGAGGTGGTTGTGGGAGGGTGCATGGGACAGGTTTTACACCGGGGGCGGTTACAAGGGTAGGAGCCAGAGGGTAGGGAAGGTGGTTTGGGGATTTCATAGGGATGAACTAAGAGGTTACGAAGGTTAGGTGGACGGCGGAAAGACACGCTTGGTGGAGTGGGGAGGATTTCATGAAGGATGGATCTCATTTCAGGGCGGGATTTGAGGAAGTCGTATCCCTGCTGGAGAGCCACATTCAGAGTCTGATCCAGTCCCAGAAAGTATCCTGTTACAAGTGGGGCACTTTTGTGGTTCTTCTGTGGGAGGTTCTGGGTTTGAGGGGATGAGGAAGTGGCTCTGGTTATTTGCTTCTGTACCAGGTCGGGAGGGTAGTTGCGGGATGTGAAAGCTGTTTTCAGGTTGTTGGTGTAATGGTTCAGGGATTCAGGACTGGAGCAGATTCAGTTGCCACGAAGACCTAGGCTGTAGGGAAGGGACCGTTTGATGTGGAATGGGTGGCAGCTGTCATAATGGAGGTACTGTTGCTTGTTGGTGGGTTTGATGTGGACGGACGTGTGAAGCTGGCCATTGGACAGATGGAGGTCAATGTCAAGGAAAGTGGCATGGGATTTGGAGTAGGACCAGGTGAATCTGATGAAACCAAAGGAGTTGAGGTTGGAGAGGAAATTCTGTAGTTCTTCACTGTGAGTCCAGATCATGAAGATGTCATCAATAAATCTGTACCAAACTTTGGGTTGGCAGGCCTGGGTAACCAAGAAGGCTTCCTCTAAGCGACCCATGAATAAGTTAGCGTACAAGGGGGCCATCCTGGTACCCATGACTGTTCCCTTTAATTGTTGGTGTGTCTGGCCTTCAAAAGTGAAGAAATTGTGAGTCAGGTTGAAGCTGGCTAAGGTAATGAGGAAAGAGGTTTTAGGTAGGGCGGCAGGTGATGGGCGTGAAAGGAAGTGCTCCATCGCAGCGAGGCCCTGGACGTGCGGAATATTTGTGTATAAGGAAGTGGCATCAATGGTTACAAGGATCATCCCAGCCACCCCATTGTAGCTGGTTACCAAGCCCCCACAGAACATATCTCTGCATACGTAGATCAACACCTTCAACCCATTACATGCAGTCTCCCATCCTTCATCAAAGACACCAACCACTTTCTCGAACGCCTGGAATCCTTACCCAATCTGTTACCCCTGGAAACCATCCTTGTAACCATTGATGCCACTTCCTTATACACAAATATCCCGCACGTCCAGGGCCGCAATGCGATGGAGCACTTCATTTCACGCCGATCACCTGCCGCCCTACCTAAAACCTCTTTCCTCATTACCTTAGCCAGCTTCACCCTGACTCACAACTTCTTCACTTTTGAAGGCCAGACATACTAACAATTAAAGGGAACAGCCATGGGTACCAGGATGGCCCCCTTGTACGCTAACCTGTTCATGGGTCGCTTAGAGGAAGCCTTCTTGGTTACCCAGGCCTGCCAACCCAAAGTTTGGTACAGATTTATTGATGACATCTTCATGATCTGGACTCTCAGTGAAGAACTACAGAATTTCCTCTCCAACCTCAACTCCTTTGGTTCCATCAGATTCACCTGGTCCTACTCCAAATCCCATGCCACTTTCCTTGATGTTGACCTCCATCTGTCCAATGGCCAGCTTCACACGTCCGTCCACATCAAACCCACCAACAAGCAACAGTACCTCCATTATGACAGCTGCCACCCATTCCACATCAAACGGTCCCTTCCCTACAGCCTAGGTCTTCGTGGCAAACGAATCTGCTCCAGTCCAGAATCCCTGAACCATTACACCAACAACCTGAAAACAGCTTTCGCATCCCGCAATACCCTCCCGACCTGGTACAGAAGCAAATAACCAGAGCCACTTCCTCATCCCCTCAAACCCAGAACCTCCCACAGAAGAACCACAAAAGTGCCCCACTTGTAACAGGATACTTTCCAGGACTGGATCAGACTCTGAATGTGGCTCTCCAGCAGGGATACGACTTCCTCAAATTCTGCCCTGAAATGAGATCCATCCTTCATGAAATCCTCCCCACTCCACCAAGAGTGTCTTTCCGCCGTCCACCTAACCTTCGTAACCTCTTAGTTCCCTATGAAATCCCCAAACCACCTTCCCTACCCTCTGACTCCTACCCTTGTAACAGCCCCCGGTGTAAAACCTGTCCCATGCACCCTCCTACCACCACCTACTCCAGTCCTGTAACCCGAAGGTGTACATGATCAAAGGCAGAGCCACGTGTGAAGGCACCCACGTGATTTACCAACTGACCTGCCTACACTGTGAAGCTTTCTATGTGGGAATGACCAGCAACAAACTGTCCATTCGCATGAATGGACACAGGCAGACAGTGTTTGTTGGTAATGAGGATCACCCTGTGGCTAAACATGCCTTGGTGCACGACCAGCACATCTTGGCACAGTGTTACACCCTCCGGGTTATCTGGATACTTCCCACTAACACGAACCTGACAGAACTCCGGAGATGGGAACTTGCCCTTCAGTATATCCTCTCTTCTCGTTATCCGCCAGGCCTCAACCTCTGCTAATTTCAAGTTGCCGCTGCTCATAGCTCACCTGTCATTCAACAACATCTTTGCCGCTGTACTTCTGCCTCGACTGACATCTCTGCCGAATCTCTTTGCCTTTACAAATGTCTGCTTGTGTCTGTGTATGTGTGGTTGGATATGAGTGTGTGTGCAAGTGTATACCTGTTCTTTTTCCCCCCTAAGGTAAGTCAAGAGGATGTCGTTATCAGGAGAAAGAAAACTGGCGTTCTACGGATCGGAGCGTGGAATGTCAGATCCCTTAATCGGGCAGGTAGGTTAGAAAATTTAAAAAGGGGAATGGATAGGTTGAAGTTAGATATAGTGGGAATTAGTGAAGTTCGGTGGCAGGAGGAACAAGACTTCTGGTCAGGTGACTACAGGGTTATAAATACAAAATCAAATAGGGGTAATGCAGGAGTAGGTTTAATAATGAATAGGAAAATAGGAATGCGGGTAAGCTACTACAAACAGCATAGTGAACGCATTATTGTGGCCAAGATAGATACGAAGCCCACGCCTACTACAGTAGTACAAGTTTACATGCCAACTAGCTCTGCAGCTGACGAAGAAATTGAAGAAATGTATGATGAAATAAAAGAAATTATTCAGATTGTGAAGGGAGACGAAAATTTAATAGTAATGGGTGACTGGAATTCGAGTGTAGGAAAAGGGAGAGAAGGAAACATAGTAGGTGAATATGGATTGGGGGACAGAAATGAAAGAGGAAGCCGCCTGGTCGAATTTTGCACAGAGCACAACATAATCATAACTAACACTTGGTTTAAGAATCATGAAAGAAGGTTGTATACATGGAAGAACCCTGGAGATACTAAAAGGTATCAGATAGATTATATAATGGTAAGACAGAGATTTAGGAACCAGGTTTTAAATTGTAAGACATTTCCTGGGGCAGATGTGGACTCTGACCACAATCTATTGGTTATGACCTGTAGATTAAAACTGAAGAAACTGCAAAAAGGTGGGAATTTAAGGAGATGGGACCTGGATAAACTAAAAGAACCAGAGGTTGTACAGAGATTCAGGGAGAGCATAAGGGAGCAATTGACAGGAATGGGGGAAATAAATACAGTAGAAGAAGAATGGGTAGCTTTGAGGGATGAAGTAGTGAAGGCAGCAGAGGATCAAGTAGGTAAAAAGACGAGGGCTAGTAGAAATCCTTGGGTAACAGAAGAAATATTGAATTTAATTGATGAAAGGAGAAAATATAAAAATGCAGTAAGTGAAACAGGCAAAAAGGAATACAAATGTCTCAAAAATGAGATCGACAGGAAGTGCAAAATGGCTAAGCAGGGATGGCTAGAGGACAAATGTAAGGATGTAGAGGCCTATCTCACTAGGGGTAAGATAGATACCGCCTACAGGAAAATTAAAGAGACCTTTGGAGATAAGAGAACGACTTGTATGAATATCAAGAGCTCAGATGGAAACCCAGTTCTAAGCAAAGAAGGGAAAGCAGAAAGGTGGAAGGAGTATATACAGGGTCTATACAAGGGCGATGTACTTGAGGACAATATTATGGAAATGGAAGAGGATGTAGATGAAGATGAAATGGGAGATATGATACTGTGTGAAGAGTTTGACAGAGCACTGAAAGACCTGAGTCGAAACAAGGCCCCCGGAGTAGACAATATTCCATTGGAACTACTGACGGCCGTGGGAGAGCCAGTCCTGACAAAACTCTACCATCTGGTGAGCAAGGTGTATGAAACAGGCGAAATACCCTCAGACTTCAAGAAGAATATAATAATTCCAATCCCAAAGAAAGCAGGTGTTGACAGGTGTGAAAATTACCGAACAATTAGTTTAATAATCCACAGCTGCAAAATACTAACACGAATTCTTTACAGACGAATGGAAAAACTAGTAGAAGCCAACCTCGGGGAAGATCAGTGTGGATTCCGTAGAAACACTGGAACACGTGAGGCAATACTGACCTTACGACTTATCTTAGAAGAAAGATTAAGGAAAGGCAAACCTACGTTTCTAGCATTTGTAGACTTAGAGAAAGCTTTTGACAATGTTGATTGGAATACTCTCTTTCAAATTCTAAAGGTGGCAGGGGTAAAATACAGGGAGCGAAAGGCTATTTACAATTTGTACAGAAACCAGATGGCAGTTATAAGAGCCGAGGGACATGAAAGGGAAGCAGTGGTTGGGAAGGGAGTAAGACAGGGTTGTAGCCTGTCCCCGATGTTGTTCAGTCTGTATATTGAGCAAGCAGTAAAGGAAACAAAAGAAAAATTAGGAGTAGGTATTAAAATTCATGGAGAAGAAATAAAAACTTTGAGGTTCGTCGATGACATTGTAATTCTGTCAGAGACAGCAAAGGACTTGGAAGAGCAGTTGAATGGAATGGACAGCGTCTTGAAAGGAGGATATAAGATGAACATCAACAAAAGCAAAACAAGGATAATGGAATGTAGTCTAATTAAGTCGGGTGATGCTGAGGGAATTAGATTAGGTAATGAGGCACTTAAAGTAGTAAAGGGGTTTTGCTATTTGGGGAGCAAAATAACTGATGATGGTCGAAGTAGAGAGGATATAAAATGTAGGCTGGCAATGGCAAGGAAAGCGTTTCTGAAGAAGAGAAATTTGTAACATCCAGTATTGATTTAAGTGTCAGGAAGTCATTTCTGAAAGTATTCGTATGGAGTGTAGCCATGTATGGAAGTGAAACATGGACGATAAATAGTTTGGACAAGAAGAGAATAGAAGCTTTCGAAATGTGGTGCTACAGAAGAATGCTGAAGATTAGATGGGTAGATCACATAACTAATGAGGAAGTATTGAATAGGATTGGGGAGAAGAGAAGTTTGTGTGCACAACTTGACCAGAAGAAGGGATCGGTTGGTAGGACATGTTCTGAGGCATCAAGGGATCACCAATTTAGTATTAGAGGGCAGCGTGGAGGGCAAAAATCGTAGAGGGAGACCAAGAGATGAATACACTAAGCAGATTCAGAAGGATGTAGGTTGCAGTAGGTACTGGGAGATGAAAAAGCTTGCACAGGATAGAGTAGCATGGAGAGCTGCATCAAACCAGTCTCAGGACTGAAGACCACAACAACAACAAGGTAAGTCTTTCCGCTCCCGGGATTGGAATGATTCCTTACCCTCTCCCTTAAAACCCACATCCTTTCGTCTTTCCCTCTTTCCTGATGAAGCAACCGTTGGTTGCGAAAGCTAGAATTTTGTGTGTATGTTTGTGTGTCTATCGACCTGCCAGCGCTTTCGTATGGTAAGTCACATCATTTTTGTTTTTAGATATATTTTCCTGCGTGGAATGTTTCCCTCTTATTATGCGTTCAGTTAACTAAGTAGAAATCAGTAATATCTTATCTCAGTGAGGAACTTGAAACTTTCAGCGCAGGTCAGGAGCATGTAGAGGTGCTCTTCCTCTACTTGAAAAGAACAGTTGACCATGCACTGAGTAGATAGGTTCCTAATAGAACAGTTCATAATGGGATGGAACCTCCGTGGTATACAGTCACTGTAAAGAAAACTTCTAAAGGAACAGAGATTACTGCATAATAGGTGTAAAACAAAGTGTAGGATTATAGATTGAGAGACGCTGGATGAAACATGTTTGGCTGTCAAGAGAGCAATGCATGAAGCCTTCAATGACTACTGTAGCAGAATATTGTCAAATAACATTTCACAAAATCCAAATAAATTCTGGTCGTATGTAAGGGCTGTTAGTGGCACAAAAGTTAGTGTCCAGTCGAACTCGATTTTCAAATGTTCCTTTGCAAATAAAAACCCAGAACTGCCCCAATTCAATCCTCGTACACTGAAAAAATGAACGAAATAGGTATTAGTGTCAGTTGTGTTGAGAAACAGTTGAAATCATTAAACAAAGCTCCAGACCCTGATGGAATCGCAGTCAGATTCAATATTGAATTTGTGGCTGAGTTATCCTCTCTTCTCACTGTAATCTATCCAAAAAACCTTACCCAGTTTTTGGAAAAAGTTACAGATCACACCTGTCTGCAAGAAGGGTTGTAGGAGTGACAAAACTACCATCCAGTAGCCTTGACATCGATTTGTTTTAGATTCTTAGAAAATATTTTGAGCTCAAACATAATGAGGTATCTCCAACGGAACTACCTTCTCGATATCAACCAGCATGGTTTTCAAAAACATAGATGATATGAAATCCAACTCTCACTTTTCTCACATAACTTGCTGAAAGCGTTGGATCAAGGCAACAGGTAAATAGTGTTTCTTGATTTCCTAACAGTATTTGATTCTGTTCCACATCTACACTGTCTGTGAAAAGTATGATCATATGGTGTATCAAGTGAAATTCGTGACTGGATTGAGGACTTTTTGATAGGAAGGACACAGCATGTTACCTTGGATGGAGAGTCATCATCAGATGTAGAAGTAACTTCAGGTGTGCCCCAGGAAAGTGTGTTGGGGCCCTTGCAGTTCTTGTCCATTAATGACCTTGCTGTAAATCAGGATTTTTGCAGATGATGCAGTTATCTGTAATGAAGTGCTATTTCATAGAAGCTGCATATATATATTCAGTCAGATCTTGATGAGATTTCAACATGGTGCAGTGATTGGCAACTTGCTCTGAATGTTTAGAAATGTATAAACTTAGTATCCTGTGACTATAATATTGGTGAGTCACTGTCGGAATCTGCCAACTCGCACAAATACCTGTGTGTAACACTTTGTAGGAATATGAAATGGCATGATCACATAGGTTCAGTTGTGGGTAAAGCAGGTTGTAGACTTTGGTTTATTGGTATAATAATGGGGAAGTGCAATCAGTCTAGTAAAGAGATGCTTACAAGTCATTTGTGTGACCCCCCCCCCCCCCCCCCCCCTAGACTATTGCTAAAGTGTGTGGGACTTGTACCAGATAAGACTAGCAGGAGACATTGAATGTATACAAAGAAAGGCAGCATGGTCACAGGTTTGCTTAATCCATGGGAGAGTGTCACAGAGATACTGAAGGAACTGAAATAGCAGACTGTTGAAGACAGTTGTAAACTATCCCAAGAAAGTGTATTAGCAAAGTTTCAAGAACTGTCTTTAAATGATTACTCTAGGGATATACTACAACCCCCCACATATTGCTCTCACAGAGGTCGTGAAGATAAGATTAGAATGATTACTGCTCACACAGAGGCATTCAGACAATCATTCTTCCACGCTCCATACATGAATGAAACAGCGAGAAACCCTGATAACTGGTACAATGGGACTTACCCTGTACCATGCACCTCCTGGTGGATTGCAGATTATAAACGTAGATGTGAACTGACAGTCTCTTACATGTGCATGAGGGAAACATCTAATCACCTTTATTTTACCAAGACAAAAATTATGATTTACTAAAGTTTCAAACCTTGACAGGAAATAATGGATTAGGCTGTCCATAAATTATAAACTAACATTATTGTGATGATGGAAAATCTCATATAAAGACGTGAAACAAATACTAGCAAAGAGATAGAGGGGCTGGCCAGTACATCCAATAGATACACAAAACATAACAGAAAATTTACGTATCCTAGCTTTTGGAACTTTGTTCCTTCATCGGGGAGGAGAGAGGGGAAAGAAGGGGAAGAAGAGAAAGTGGATTCAGTTACTCACAACCCAGGTTATGAAGCAACAGGGTAGAGGTAAACAGGGAGGGTAGCAAAGATGGAGGCATGGGTGTATACTCTACAGTATGTCAACATGTTGCCTTGACCTGTTTGATCACCAGGTCTGGCTCCAATTCGGTGCACACGGGACATCATCGAACAACTCCAGTGTCTCCCAAAAACAGCATTAACCATCCCTGTTTTGATGACAATGTGAAACAGGCATGGAACTTCATCCCACAAACTCATATCCAGCACAATGCATGTACGTTTCCATGCTTACATTCGGGCAGTTACACTGGATTTCAATGTATTAGTGTATCACATTTGCAATGGTGTATCTCGCACTTATATTATCCTGTGATCTTGCAACGTTAATCACTTAAATAAGTTACTTAGACATATATGTTCCTGAAATTTCATTACTCTACGTTAATTACTTTTTGGTGTTGCAAATTTTTTTTTTTTTTTTTTTTTTTTTTTTTTTTTTTCTTCAGTGTACATGATGACTACAATAATACATTATAATGTTTCTCCAGTGGTTTCAACATTAACTTTTTAACAGAAAAGATTTTGCTTACAGTTCATTTTTAAGTTAACATTCTAAACTTTTTAACAATCCATATTAAAGCTAGCAATAGTAACTATATTAATAATTGCTACTGTAAACAGTTACACATATGGACATCAGTTTTGAATAATGGGTTTTGAGTGTAAATAATGTTTTATGTAAGTGTTTGTATTGATACTTAAAATTAAATGTCATGTAATGAATGTCCAGATACTCATATGAAAAGTTTTGTTGGATCAAGTTATTTACGAACGCGATGTACTGTGTTCTTCCATTAGAGAATGAGACTGTATTGTTTATCGGTTTCATTACAAAATGCTAATAAGCTTTTAGTTAGAAAACCTTCTATAACTAGAATTATTAATATGAGAAAAATAGGAACAATGAAAGAACGGAAGATCAGTTGCAGAAACAAGAGTAGCTCTGAGTTGCAAGAGTGGTTGCTTTTCCCACACATGTCATTAACTGGCATTATCGCCACTATTAACTTACCGTGGTTTCACATCTCATCTGTTCATTGTTCCCCATGTCCTGCCCTTCTGTTCCCTCTTCCTATTAGACCATATATGCCTCTGTTACTGTAATCGATATGTAAACAATATTTATCACATGACCTTTTTTTGTTACAGGTTTGCAGCTTTTGAAAATGGAGCAGGATGTTGTGCCCTCTTTCCTATTGGAGTGTTTCTCTGTGATCAGAATTGGAGGCAGACAATTCACTTGAACTTCCAATGCTGTTGTTGATGTCTTTGAATCATGTTGTTTCTTTGTGATTAATAAAAAAATTATACAATTCAATGGTTTCTTCACCTTGTCTTTAAAAATTCCAGACCTATTGTTCAAACACATATTTTGAGAGTTATGCATCTGAGCATTTTTGTGGAAAGTGCGTTTCACACATACTTTAGAGATAAATTGAATAATGACCCCCATTTTGTGTGTTGGGGAAGATAATTTGATACAGCTAAACGCATATACGGGTACACACATTTGCTCGTGCCTGAGGCAAAGTGAGAGTGATTCAAAGGAAGAATTCACTACTTTTTACCTACTTTCTGAATAACTCGTACTTTCGTCAGAAATGTCCCACTGCAAAGTTGATTAGATAAAGGGACAAAAATGAGAGTAAAATATAATTTGAATATCAGAAAAAATAACCACTTAGTGTTTGTGTAATACTTTACGGCAAGCCTAAAATTAATTTTTAAGCATTGGGAAATCTGGGATGGAATAACAATAATATGAAATAGGATAGCTTTCAGCTCCCCACCTAGAGGAGACACTGAGTGGCAGACTGGCGCATTGAAGGAAGATTTTTAGATATTAGAAAGTATGGGACAGTCCTCATCAAGCAGGTGTGGTGGTGTGAGGCTGGGGTGGGAGCAGGTAAAGGCCTAGATATGTGAGACAGAGAGACTAGCAAAGGTTTAGGTAACGGGGGTTTACAGGAGTGGGGAATATGTTGCAGCTAGAGTTTCTAGGCTTCGTTCCTGTGGCCCCACACCTCAATGCCCTCCCCTGCTCCCATTCCAACCTCACACACTGTTAACTGTCCCCCTAGTACACCTCTCTCTGTCTGTCCACCTCCACACTCCCAACCAGCAGAGACTCCCTATGCTGAGGTGGGCTCTGTCCATTAGATTACACTCGTAAGATAAAAATAAACATTATGCAGCATGAAAGAATTATCTGTGTGGGATGGAAATATGTAGATGTGATGTACGTGCACAGACAAAAAAAAAAAAAAAATATTACGATGTCAGAAAAATTGAATCATTTATTCAAGAGAAAGAGCTTCACAAATTGAGCAAGTTGGTCCACCTCTGACTCTTGAACAAGCTTGGCATTGATAGATTTGTTGGATGTCCTACTGAGGGACATCAAGCCAAATTCTATCCAAGTGGCGTATTGTATTGTCTAAATCATGAGCTGGTAGGGTGGCCCTGCCCATAATGCCCCAGACATACTCAGTTGGGGAGAGATCCCGTGACCTTGCTGGCAAAGATAACGTGTGGCAAGTATGAAGACGAATTGTGTGTGGGCAGGCATTATCTTGCTGAAATGTAAGCAAATGATGGCTTGTCATGAAGAGAAACAAAATGGGGTATATAATATCGTCAACAGATATCTGTGTTGTAATGGTGACACAGATGACAACCAAAGGGGTCCTGTTATGAAAAGAAATGGCACAGTAGACCATCAGTCCTCGTTTGGCTGTATGGCAGCCAGCACCCGGGTTGGTATCGCACTGCTATCTGGTGTGTCCCCAGGCACGTCCCTGGTCTAGAATTGCATTGACTGGAATATAATTGGCTTCAGTGATGAATCCCACTATGAACTGAGCCCCAATGATCAGCACAGATGTGTCTGAAGACGCCCCAGACGGTGGGATACCACCGTGAATGTCACATCCCATACGGTCCAACTACCAGGACTGATGATCTGGGGTGCGATTTCTTTTCGTAACAGATCCATTTTGGTCAACAGACGACTATGCTGTAGGGGTGACATGGATGTCACCCCTACAGCATAGTCGTCTGTTGACAATACTGTACATCCTATTTTGTTTCCCTTCTTGGCAAGCCATACATTGCTTACATTTCAGCAAGATAATGCCTGTCCGCACACAGCTTGTCCTTGTGCTTGCCAAACCCTACCTTGGCCAGCAAAGTTGCTGGATCTCTCCCCAATTGAGAATGTAAGGAGCATTATGGGCAGGGCCATTAGACCACCTCGAGATTTTGACTATCTACCGTGACATTTGAATAGAATTTGGCATGATGTCCCTCTGTTGGACATCCAACAACTCAATCAGCCAGAGCCAAGCTTGTATAAGGGCCAGAGGTGGACCATCTCATCCAATTTGTGATGCTCTTTCTCTTGAATAAATCGTCCAGTTTTTTCTGAAACTGTAATTATTTTTCTGTCTTCACATGTATGTCACATTTACTGATTTCAGCCCTATTTGGTATTTGGATAATTCCTTCAGTACCTAAGTGTTTTTTTGAGTATATAGTATCTGACAGTTTCTTTTTTTTTTTCAGTATGCTTGTCTGCTGCCCATTGCCTGCTCTAACTGGTGGGTAGCAATCTGTCCTATTTCATATTGTTAGAATTAACTTTTGACACTCAATATTTATGATGCAAGCAAACTGTTATTGCCACTTGACATGATCGTGAATGGTACTCTGTTAGCCATTGGCACAAATGGATTGACATGATAAAACAAGAGTCCACAGCTTTTACAAACTTTTTGAATGTGATAAATACAGCTTACTGCTGTCAATACTTTTGTTAATTACAGTATTGATCGTTTGTTATTTTCAAGCATACATGTCAGGTGCCACGACACCTTTGAATTACTGCAAATGGACAAAGATGACCAGACTCATTTCTCTTCAGTAGAAACAACTATCGACAAGAGAAGAAACTTGATGTCATTCAAATCTACTTTTTCATTGGTAGAGATCTTTCACTCATGGGATTAGCAGCAGAGATTAAAAAGAAGCAGCAGCAAACAGATCAAGGCATCCATTGTTTGGAACTCATGTTCTTCCATCACAACTCCTTATAATAGTATCAGCTCTGGAGAACTAAGTCCCGATTCATTTTCTTGTAACAAAATAGACTGGCATTACCTTGCAGTTAAAAATGGGAAGCTTTACATGAATGTCCTACATGCAGTTTTTTTATACTTGTGCTCTTTGAGTTCCTGTCCTAGAATACATTAAAATATTAATGTGTAAATTAATCTTTGAAACAATCCAAACCTTTCAATGGAAACCAGGAAAGACTTAGAAACATTATCATTTTTTTTTTAAAAAAATCAAGGAAAGGTAATGTAAGGAACTATCAGGGAAAGTCTGCTGTACCCTTCCTGTTGTGTACTGTGTTATTGTTATTCTTAATTTTTTAAAATTTGATAATGGCCATTAAAGACCACGCAGAATAGCAATTGCAGATTACTAGAAGCTGCCTTTGCATTCTTCCTCTGTTGTATTTGCTCAGCGTAGAAGCCTTTAAAGTTGTAACTCTGGTCGGTCTGAGATGCCGCGTAGATTTAATCCAGCCTGTCAAAGATCCCTTTGTCATTCCCCTGAACTACGTCAGAAACTTTAGGGTTGTTTCCAAGAGTATTAAAAATCTGTTTTGTCAACCTGACCTTAAAACTTTCGTCTTCCTGACTCGACAGGTGCAGGCAGTATTTCTCGATTTCTGAACAGCTTTTGACTTAGTGCCAGATCGATGCTTATTATCAAAATTGCTACCGTGAGGGGTATCGAGTGAAATTTGTCACTGGAATTGAGGATACTTTGGTAGGAATGACTTACATGTTATCTTGGCTGGGGAGTCATCATCTGATGTAGAAGTAACCTCAGATGTGTCATAGAGAGGTATGTTGTGACCATTGCTGTTCGTGTTCATGTAATTTAATGACTTTGCAGACAATATTAATAGTAAAGCACTCTTTTCACAGATAGTGCATTTATCTAGAATAAAGTACAGTCTGAAAGAAATTGTACAAACATTCGTCAGATCTTGATAATTTCAAACTTTCTTTTAAATGTTCAGACATGTGAAATCGTGCATTTTGCAAAATGAAGAAAACGCAGTGTGGTATGACTACAGTATCAGGGTGTCTTGCTTGGATTAAGTCTATTCATACAATTACCCGGGTGAAGCACTTTGTAGGGATATGAAATGGAACAGTCATATGGGCCCACTCAGGGGTAAGGCAGGCGAAAGAGTTAGATTTTTTTTTGGTAGAATACCATAGAAATGCAGTCATTCTACAAATCGTTTGTATGATCCATCCTAGAATATTGCTCAGATGTGTGGGACCTGTATCAAAATGGATTAATGGGGGATTTGAACGCATGCAGAGAAGGGCAGATCAAATGGTCACAGGTTTGTTTGACCCAAGGGAGAGTGTCACAGAGATGCTGAAATAACTGAATTGGCAGACGCTTCAAGATAAGATGTACACTATCCTAAGAAAGTATGCTTACCAAAAGACGACTCTAGGAATATGCTACAACCTTGTAACTATTGCTCCCATAGGAACCGTGAGGACAATATTAGATTAATTACAGCATGCAGAGAAAGAGTTAAATGGTCTTGAAACATGAACAAGCTTTAATATCTGGTACAGTGAGATGTACCCTCTGTCATACTCTTCATAGTGGTTTGCAGAGTGTGGATGAACATGTAGATAGCATCATCAAGAACGCAATCAACGTGTATCTGAAACTTGAGCTTCTCCTAGTGTGTAGTGGCACAAACGTTTTGACATTATTATACATACTTCTGCCATTGGAGCAATCATAGGTAATGACTAATTTGGCAGTAATATGCAGTGCTAGATTTGTTAAAAGAAAAAAAAAATAGACTTCTTAACATGTATTTATGGTAAGTAGCACTCTATCATTTCCTATATTTCTAAGTTCCTACTGAGAGTTTCCATAGTTTGATTTAGACTTCTGAAAAAGTTATAACACTTTTCTGAGCTTTTTAAAAGTGTGAATACAACATTTGCATCTTACCGCTTCAACTAGAGCAAAAGTTCTATTGTACCACATCTCAAAATCTTTGGGTCCAATTTTTTTCGTCATCAGCGGTATACTGTCACAAATCAAGCCTGGGTTATGTGTATTGTTAGATTTTGTTTATTATTATTTATGTGGGGTGCATGAGCAATGCAGCTGACTGGGATTCACCTACTGCAAGTCATAGACTGACCGCTGCTGTGTTCACTGCCTGGGTCAGAGGTGCTGAAAGGATGTGCTCATTGATGCTATGGAGACACTGTTCTGTGTTTTATTTTAATGACAATTATTGTCAGTTTTTTCTTGTTTTGTTTATAAGAAAGGAATGAGGACATCGTTAGATCTTTTGAAGAGTACACAACATAAATCACAAAATGTTATTTCTGTATTAGCAAAAAATTGGACTACATTGTATGATAGAGATGAAAAAGAAACTGTGATTAAATTCTTTCTGTGTTAGATTCCTGAACCTGCCGATCTTTGAGACACAGAGAGAGAGAGAGAGAGAGAGAGAGAGAGAGAGAGAGAGAGAGAGAGAGAGAGGGGGGGGGGGGATGGGATTTAATTGTATCTCCCCATGCAGCCGTAGCATTTTGGCATGTCGTACATTGGTCAGATCATCAGTAGCTTGGAGGACTCGTATGTAAGGCATAAGCAACACACACACACACACACACACACACACACACACACACTTAATAATAGTCAAGAAAATTTGCAATCGCAAAATATTGCCTTGGTACAGGTCATAGAATCTAATATGCAACACAGATATTTCAATATGCATATCCAGTTACTGGAATAGTGTTATTAAGAAAGGTGTTGAGAGACAGAAGTTTTTGCTTAAATTCTTATAATTTACACCACATGATGTACAAAATAAACTCCAAATTACTGTAACAACATAGTGCACAAGGCACACATTCATTTTCTAATTACAACAATCATACCCCAAACTATAACAATTAAAGTATTGAAGACCAGCATTTAATTTTAGCTGCTACAAAATTATGTCACAGGTAACAATTATTTAATTCACTTCTTAAACATAACAATTTAATTTAAAAAAGACAACAAATAACATTTTTATGTACAATATTCAAGTTTAGCTGCTGCAAAGATGCATAACAATCATCTATATTTCAACTTTCTTATAAAAAATACAACATAAAAAGGAAGACCTGATTGTAGATCATGGGTGGGCTACGTAAAATAAATGACAAAAATCAGCAGCTGTAAAAGGCAGATTTTTTTTCCAACTACAACCAAGTCCACCATTTTACAACAGCATAAACGAATGCAGCTTTTTTTCCCCAAATTTGCTGCTTCAGAGTATTAGTGTTATAATGAAGTCTTTTAAGAATTAGGGGCACAAACAGATTAATAAATACAAACAAAAGCAGCAATATTCAATTTGCTCGAGGCTACCAAATGAAAGAAGAAAGGGGGCTAGGGAGGAGAAAAAAGATCACGTAAGAAAGAAATAAACTGCTGATTGTTTGCATCATTCCTAGACTCAAAACCCTAAGCAAAAGAAACAGTGATGATAGCATTGATTTAAAATCATGTCAGAAAAGATGGCAGCTAATTCTAGGTGATGCTCCATAAAGCCATGGTCTCACGTTGTCAAACACCTGCAGGATTGCTTGAGGGACAATGATTTGGCACCGATTGTTAAGTCAAAAAGGCAATTGCATTGGGATTGAATACAACATGACAATGCCGACTTAAGTCCAAGAAGAGTGAATCTTCTAAGAGATTGTACTTTGAGCGTCTCCAGGGAGACCAGTATTAGATTCCGATGCACCAGTGCTGGTTTACTGTATCCCTCGGACCTTCACATTGACCATGAAAGACAGAAATTGCATCGTGATTGAATACAAAAGGACAATACCTACTTAAGTACAAGAAGAGTGAATCTACAAAGAGTTTGTGGTTTGAGCGGCTCCTGGGAGACCAGTATTAGATTCCGTTACACCAGTGCAGGTTTGCTGTATCCCTTGGACCTTCACATTGATCATGAAACACAGAAATTGCATCGGGATTGAATACTAATGTACATCTTCTAAGAGTTTGTGGTTTGAGCGGCTCCTGGGAGACCAGTATTAAATTCCGATGCACCAGTTTAGGTTTACTGTATACCTTGGACCTTCACATTGACCATGAAACACAGAAATTGCATCAGGATTGAATACAAAAGGGTCAATTCCAACTTAAGTACAAGAGGAGTGAATCTTCTAAGAATTTGTGCTTTGATCGGCTCTTGGGAGACCAGTATTAGATTCCAATGCATCAGTGCAGGAGTACTGTATCCCTTGTACCCTCACATTGACCATTAAACACAAAAATTACATCAGGGTTAAATACAAAAGGGACAATGCCGACTTAAGTACAAGAAGAGTGAATCTTCTAAGAGTTCTTGCTTTGAGCGGCTCCTGGGAGACCAGAATTAGATTCCGATGCACTGGTGCAGGTTTACTGTGTCCCTAGGACCTTCACATTGACCATGAAATACAGAAATCGCATCGGGATTGAATAGAAGAGGCACAAAGTCGACTTAAGTACAAGAAGATAGAATCTTTTAAGATTTTCTACTTTGAGCGGCTCCTGGGAGACTAGTATTAAATTCTGATGAACCAGTGCAGGTTTACTGTATCCCTTGGAATTTCACCTTGACCATGAAACACAGAAATTGCATCGGGAGTGAATACAAAATGGTCAATTCCAACTTAAATACTAGAGGAGTGAATCTTCTAAGAGTTTGTGCTTTGATCGGCTCCTGGGAGACCAGTATTAGATTCCGATGCTTCAGTAGAGGTTTACTGTATCCCTTGGACCTTCACATTGACCATGAAACACAGAAATTGCATCGGGATTGAATACAAAAGGGACAATGCCGACTTAAGTACAAGAAGAGTGAATCTTTTAAGAGATTGTGTTTTGAGCGTCTCCTGGGAATCCAGTATTAGATTCAAATGCACCAGTGCTGGTTTACTGTATCCCTTGGACCTTCACATTGACCATGAAACACAGAAATTGCATCGGGATTGAATAAAAAAGGTACAATGCCGACTTAAGTACAAGAGGAGTGTATCTTCTAAGACTTAGTGCTTAGAGCGGCTCCTGGGAGACCAGTATTAGATTCCGATGCACTAGTGCAGATTTACTGTATCCCTTGGAACCTCACATTGACCATTAAACACAGAAATTACGACGGGGTTGAATACAAAAGGGACAATGCCGACTTAAGTACAAGAAGAGTGAATCTTCTAAGAGTTTGTGCTTTGGGCGGCTCCTGGGAGACCAGTATTAGATTCCGATGCACCAGTGCAAGTCTACTGTATCCCCTGGACCTTCACATTAACCATGAAACACAGAAATTACATCGGGATTGAATACAAAACGGACAGTGACGACTTAAGTACAAAAACGGTGAATCTTCTAAGAGTTTGTGGTTTGAGCGGCTCCTGGGAGACCAGTATTAGATTCCGATGCACCAGTGCAGGTTTACTGTATACCTTGGAACTTCACATTGACCATGAAACACAGAAATTGCTTCGGGATTGAATACAAAAGGGACAATGCCGACTTAAGTACAAGAAGAGTGAATCTTCTAAGAGATCGTGCTTTGAGCGGCTTCTGAGAGAGCAAAATTCGATTCCGATGCACAGTTGCAGGTTTACAGAATACCTTGGACCTTCACATTGACCATGAAACACAGAAATCGCATCGGGATTGATTACAGAAGGCACTATGCCATCATAAGTACAAGAAGAGTGAACCTTCCAAGAGTAGGTGGTTTGAGCGGCACCTGGGAGACCTGAATTAGATTCCGAAGCACCAGTGCAGGTTTACTGTAACCCTAGGACCATCGCATTGGAAATGAAACACAGAAATCGCATCGGGATTGAATACAAGAGGCACAATGTCGAGATAAGTACAAGAAGATAGAATCTTCTAAGAGTTTGTGGTTTGAGCGGCTCCTGGGATACCAGTATTAAATACTGATGCACCAGTGCAGGTTTACTGTATCCCTTGGACCTTCACATTGACCATGAAACACAGAAATTGCATCGGCATTGAATACAAAAGGGACAATGCCGACTTAAGTACAAGAAGAGTGAATCTTCTAGGAGTTTGTGCTTTGAGCGGCTACTGGGAGACCTGAATTAGATTCCGATGCACCAGTTATGGTTTACTGTACCTCTTGGATCTTCACATTGACCATGAAAAACAGAAAATGCAGCGGCATTGAATACAAAAGGCACAATGCCTACTTTAGTACAAGAAACGTGAATTTTCTAAGAGTTTGTGCTTAGAGCGGCCGCTGGGATATCAGTATATGATTCCGATGCACCAGTGCAGGTTTACTGTATCCCTTGGACCTTCACATTGACCAAGAAACATAGAATTTGCATCTGGGTTGAATACAAAAGGGACAATGCCGACTGAAGTACAAGAAGAGTGAATCGTCTAATTGTTTGCGCTTTGAGCGGATCCTGGGAGACCAGTATTGGATTCCGATGCACCAGTGCAGGTGTACTATATCCCTTTGACCTTCACATTGACCTTTAAACAAAAAACTATTTCGGTGTTGAATACAAAAGGGACAATGCCGACTTAGGTACAAGAGGAGTGAATCTTCTAAGAGTTTGTGGTTTGAGCGGCTCCTGGGAGACCATTATGAGATTGCGATGCACCAGTGCAGGTTCACTGTATCCCTTGGACCTTCACATTGCCCATGAAACACAGAAATTTCTTTGGGATTGAATACAAAAGTGACATTGCCGACTTAAGTACAAGAAGAGTGAATCTTCTAAGAGTTTGTTCTTTGATCGGCTCCTGGGAGACTAGTGTTTGATTCCGATGCACCAGTGCAAGTTTACTGTATCCCTTGGACTTTCACATTGACCATGAAACACAGAAATTGCATCGGAATTGAATACAAAATGGACAATGCCGACTTAAGTACAAGAAGAGTGTATCTTCTAAGATTTTGCGGTTATAGCGCACCCTGGGACACCAGTATTAGACTCAGATGCACCAGTGCGGGTTTACTGTATCCCTTGGACCTTCACATTGACCATGAAACACACAAATCGACGCGGGATAGAAAACAAAATGCACAATGCCGAGTTAAGTACAAGAAGAGTGTATCTTCTAAGAGTTTGTGTTTTGATCGTCTCCTGGGAGACCAAAACTAGATTCAATGCACCAGGGCAGGTTCACTGTACCCCTAGGACCTTCACATTGACCATGAAACACAGAAATCGCATTGGGATTGAATACAAGAGGCACAATGCCGACTTACGTACAACGAGAGTGAATCTTCTAAGATTATCTGCATAAAGCGGCTCCTGGGAGACCAGTATTAGATTCCGGTGCACCAGTGCAGGTTTACTGTAATCCTAGGACCTTCGCATTGGCCATGAAACACAGAAATTGCATCGGGATTGAAAACAAAAGGGACAATGCCGACTTAAGTACAAGAAGAGTGAATCTTCTAAGAGTTAGTGCTTTGAGCGGCTCCTGGGAGACCTGAATTAGATTCCGATGCACCAGTGCAGATTAACTGTATCCCTTGGTCCTTCACATTGACCATGAAACACAGAAATTGCATCGGCATTTAATACAAAAGGGACAATGCCGACTTAAGTACAAGAAGAGTGAATCTTCTAGGAGTTTGTGCTTTGAGCGGCTACTGGGAGACCTGAATTAGATTCCGATGCACCAGTTATGGTTTACTGTACCTCTTGGATCTTCACATTGATCATGAAACACAGAAAATGCAGCGGCATTGAATACAAAAGGCACAATGCCTACTTAAGTACAAGAAACGTGAATTTTCTAAGAGTTTGTGCTTAGAGCGGCCCCTGGGATATCAGTATATGATTCCGATGCACCAGTGCAGGTTTACTGTATCCCTTGGACCTTCACATTGACCAAGAAACATAGAATTTGCATCTGGGTTGAATACAAAAGGGACAATGCCGACTCTAGTACAAGAAGAGTGAATCGATAATTGTTTGCGCTTTAAGCGGATCCTGGGAGACCAGTATTGGATTCCGATGCACCAGTGCAGGTGTACTATATCCCTTTGACCTTCACATTGACCTTTAAGCAAAAAACTACTTCGGTGTTGAATACAAAATTGACAATGCCGACTTAGGTACAAGAGGAGTGAATCTTCCAAGAGTTTGTGGTTTGAGCGGCTCCTGGGAGACCATTATGAGATTGCGATGCACCAGTGCAGGTTCACTGTATCCCTTGGACCTTCACATTGCCCATGAAACACAGAAATTTCTTTGGGATTGAATACAAAAGGGACATTGCCGACTTAAGTACAAGAAGAGTGAATCTTCTAAGAGTTTGTGCTTTGAGCGGCTCCTGGGAGACCAGTATTAGATTCCGATGCACCAGTGCAGGTTTACTGTATCCCTTGGAATTTCGCATTGACCATGAAACACAGAAATTGCATCGGGATTGAATACAAAAGCGTCAATGCCAACTTAAGTACAAGAGGAGTGAATCTTCTAAGAGTTTGTTCTTTGATCGGCTCCTGGGAGACTAGTGTTTGATTCCGATGCACCAGTGCAAGTTTACTGTATCCCTTGGACTTTCACATTGACCATGAAACACAGAAATTGCATCGGAATTGAATACAAAATGGACAATGCCGACTTAAGTACAAGAAGAGTGTATCTTCCAAGATTTTGCGGTTATAGCGCACCCTGGGACACCAGTATTAGACTCCGTTGCACCAGTGCGAGTTTACTGTATCCCTTGGACCTTCACATTGACCATGAAACACACAAATCGACGCGGGATAGAAAACAAAATGCACAATGCCGAGTTATGTACAAGAAGAGTGTATCATCTAAGAGTTTGTGTTTTGATCGTCTCCTGGGAGACCAATACTAGATTCAATGCACCAGGGCAGGTTTACTGTACCCCTAGGACCTTCACATTGACCATGAAACACAGAAATCGCATTGGGATTGAATATAAGAGGCACAATGCCGACATACGTACAACGAGAGTGAATCTTCTAAGATTATCTGCATAAAGCGGCTCCTGGGAGACCAGTATTAGATTCCGGTGCACCAGTGCAAGTTTACTGTAATCCTAGGACCTTCGCATTGGCCATGAAACACAGAATTTGCATCGCGATTGAATATAAAAGGGACAATGAACGACTTAAGTACAAGAAGAGTGAATCTTTTAAGAGTTTGAGGTTAAGCGGCTCCTGGGAGAACAGTATTAGATTCCGATGCACTAGTGCAGGTGTACTGTATACCTTGGACCTTCACATTCACCATGAAACACAGAAATTGCATCGGGATTGAATACAAAAGGTACAATTCCGACTTAAGTACAAGAAGAGTGTATCATCTAAGAGTTAATGCTTAGGGCGGCTCCTAGGAGACCAGTATTAGATTCCGATGCACCAGTGCAGGTTTACTGTATCCCTTGTACGTTCACATTGGTCATTAATTAGAGATATTGCTTCGGGATTGAATATAAAAGGGACACTGCCGATTTAAGTACAAGAAGAGTGATCCTTCTAAGAGTTTGTGCTTTGAGCGGCTCCTGGAAAACCAGTATTAGACTCCGATGGACCAGTGCCGGTTTACAGTATTCCTTGGACTTTCACATTGACTATGAAACACAAAAATCGCAACGGGATTGAATACAAAAGGGACAATGCCGACTTAAGTACAAGAAGAGTCAATCTTCTAAGAGCTTGTTGTTTGAGCGGCTCCTGGGAGACCAGTATTAAATTCCGATGCACCAGTGCAGGTCTACTGTATCCCTTCGACCTTCACATTGACCATTAAACCAAAAACTACATCGGGGTCGAATGCAAAAGGGACAATGCCGACTTAAATACAAGAAGAGTGAATCTTCTAACTGTTTGTGGTTTTATCGGCTCCTGGGTGACCAGTCATACATTCCGATGGACCAGTGCAGGTTTACTGTAACCCTAGGACTTTCGCATTGACTGTGAAACACAGAAATCGCTTCGGGATTGAATACAAGAGGCACAATGTCGACTTAAGTGCAAGAAGATAGAATCTTCTAAGATTTTCTGCTTTTAGCGGAACGTGGGAGACCAGTATTAGATACTGATGCACCAGTGCAGGTTTACTGTATCCCTTGGACCTTCTCATTGACCATGATACACAGAAATTGCATCGGGTATGAATACAAAAGTACAATGCTTACTTCAGTACAAGAAGAGTCAATCTTCTAAGAGTTTGTGGTTTGAGCGGCTCCTGGGAGACCAGTATCAGATACCGATGCACCAGTGCATGTTTACTGTAACCCTTGGACTTCCACATTGACCATGAAACACAGAAATTGCATCGGGATTGAATACAAAAGTGAAAATGCCGGCATAAGTGCAAAAAGAGTGATTCTTCTAAGCGTTTGTGCTTTGAGCGGCTCCTGGAAAACCAGTATTAGACTCCGATTGACCAGTGCAGGTTTACTGTATCCCTTGGACTTTCACACTGACCATGAAACACAAAAATCGCATCGGGATTGAATGCAAAAGTACAATAATGACTTAAGTACAAGAAGAGAGTATCTTCTGCTTAGGGCGGCTCCTGGGAGACCAGTATTAGATTCCGATGCACCAGTGCAGGTTTACTGTATCCCTTGGACCTTCACATTGACCATGAAAAACAGAAAATGCAACGGCATTGAATACAAAAGGGACAATGTCGACTTAAGTTTAAGAAGAGTCAATCTTCTAAGAGCTTGTGGTTTGAACGGCTCCTGGGTGACCAGTATTAGATACCGATGAACCAGTGCAGGTTTACAGTGTCCCTTGGACCTTCTCATTGGCCATGAAACACAGAAATTCCGTCGGGATTGAATACAAAAGGCACAATGCCGACTTAGGTACAAGAAGCGTGAATCTTCTATGAGTTTGTGTTTAGAGCCGGTCCTCGGAGATCAGAATTAGATTCCGATGCACGAATGCAGGTTTTGTGTATCGCTTGGGCCTTCACATTGACCATGATACATAGAATTTGCATCCGGATTGAGTACAAAAGGTACAATGCCGACTTAAGTACAAGAAGAGTGAATCTTATAAGAGCTTGTGTTTGAGCGGCTCCTGGGAGACCAGTATTGGATTCCGATGCACCAGTGCAGGTGTACTGTATCCCTTGGACCATTACATTGACCATGAAACACAGAAATTGCTCAGGATTGAAAAAAGAAATTGACAATGCCGACTTAAGTACAAGAAGAGAGAATCTTCTAAGAGATTGTGGTTTGATCGGCTCCTGGGAGACCTGAATTAGATTCCGATGCACCAGAGCAGGTTAACTGTATCCCTTGGACCTTGACATTGACCATGAAACACAGAAATCGCAACGGGATAGAACACAAAAAGCACATTGCCGACTTAACCACAAGAAAAGTGAATCTTGTAAGAGTTCGTGCTTGGAGCGGCTCCCGGGAGACCAGTATTAGATTCCGATGCACCAGCGCAGGTTTACTGTATCCCTTGGACCTTCACATTGACCATGAAACACAGAAAATGCAACGGCATTGAATACAAAATGGACAATGCCCACTTAAGTACAAGAAGAGTCAATCTTCTAAGAGTTTGTAGTATGAGCGGCTCATGGGAGGCCAGTATTAGACACCGATGCACCAGTGCAGGTTTACTGTATTCCTTGGACCTTCACATTGACCATGAAGCACAGAAATTGCATCGGGATTGAATACAAAAGGTACAATGTCGACTTATGTACAAGAAGCGTGAATCTTCTAAGAATTTGTGTTTAGAGCCGGTCCTGGGAAATCAAAATTAGATTCCGATGCACCAATGCAGGTTTACTGTATCCCTTGGACCTTCACATTGACCATGAAACATGGAATTTGCATCGGGATTGAATACAAGAGGGACAATGACGACTTAAGTACAAGAACAGTGAATCGTCTAAGAGCTTGTGCTTTGAGCGGCTCCTGGGAGACCAGTATTAGATTCCGATGCACCAGTGCAAGTTTACTGTATACCTGGGACCTTCAAATTGACCATGAAACACAGAAATCGCATCGGGATTAAATACAAGAGGCACAATGTCGACTTAAGTACAAGAGGATAGAATCTTCCAAGATTATCAGCTTTGAGCGGCTCATGGGAGACCAGTATTAAATTCCGATGCACCAGTGCAGGTTTACTGTATCATTTGGAATTTCACATTGACCATGAAACACAGAAATTGCATCGGGATTGAATACAAAAGTACAATGCCGACTTAAGTACAGGAAGAGTGTATCTTCTAAGAGTCAGTGCTTAGAACGGCTCCTGGGAGACCAGTATTAGATTCCGATGCACCAGTTAAGGTTTACTGTATCCCTTGTACCTTCAAATTGACCATGAAACACAGATATTGCATCGGGATTGAATACAAAAGGAACAATGGCGACTTCAGTACAAGATGAGTGTATCTTCTAAGAGCTTGCGTCTTGAGCGGCTCCTGGGACACCAGTATTAGATTCCGATGCACCGGTGCAGGTTTACTGAATCTCTTGGACCTTCACATTGAGCATGAAACACAGGAAATGCATCGCGATTGAATATGAAAGGTACAATGAACGACTTGAGTACAAGAAGAGTGAACCTTTTAAGAGTTTGTGGTTTGAGCGGCTCCTGGGAGACCAGTATTAGATTCCGATTCACCAGTGCAGGTTTACTGTATACCTTGGACCTTCACATTCACCATGAAACACAGATATTGCTTCGGCATTGAATACAAAAGGGACAATGCCGACTTAAGGACAAGAAGAGTGAATCTTCTAAGAGTTTGTGTTTTGATCGGCTCCTGGGAGACCAGTATTAGATTCCGATGCACCAGAGCAGGTTTACTGTATCCCGTGGACCTTCACATTCACCATGAAGCACAGGTATTGCGTCGGCATTGAATACAAAAGGGACAATGCCGACTTAAGGACATGAAGAGAGAGTCTTCTAAGAGTTTGTGTTTTGAACGGCTCCTGGGAGACCAGTATTAGATTCCGATGCACCAGTGCAGGTTTACTGTATATCTTGGACCTTCACATTCACTATGAAACAAAGAAATTGCATCGGGATTGAATACAAAAGGGACAATGCCGACTTAAGTACAAGAAGAGAGTATGTTCTAAGAGTTTGCGGTTAGAGCGGATACAGGGACACCAGTATTAGACACCGATGCACCAGTGTAGGTTTACTGTATCCCTTGGATCTTCACATTGACAATGAAACACAGATATCGCAATGGGATAGAATACAAACTCACAATGCTGACATAAGTACAAGAAGAGTGAATCTTCTAAGAGTTCGTGCTTTGAGCGTCACCAGGAGTACCAGTATTTGAATCCGATGCACCAGTGCAGGTTTACTGTATCCCTTGGACATTCACATTGACCATGAGACACAAATAAAGCATCGGCATTGAATACAAAATGTACAACGCCGACTTAATTACAAGAAGAGTGAATCTTCTAAGAGTTTGTGGTTTTAGCGGCTCCTGGGTGACCAGTATTAGATATCGATGCACCAGTGAAGGTTTACTGTATCCCTTGGTACTTCACACTGACCCTAAACACAGAAATTGCATCGGCATTCAATACAAGAGGGAAAATGCCGACTGAAGTACAAGAAGAGTGAATCTTCTAAGAGTTTGTGATTTGAGAGGCTCCTGGGAGACCTGAAATAGATTCCGATGCACCAGTGCAGGTTTACTGTGTCCCTTGGACCTTCGCATTGACCATGAAACACAGAAATCGGATCGGGATTGAATACAAGAGGCACAATGTCGACTTAAGCGCAAGAAGATAGAATCAAACCAGGGCAGGTTAACTGTATCCCTTGGACCTTCACATTGGCCATGAAACACATTAATTGCATCGGAATTGAATACAAAAGGTACAATGCCGACTTAAGTACAAGAAGCGTGAATCTTCTAAGAGTTTGTGTTTAGAGCCGGTCCTGGGAGATCAGAATTAGATTCCGATGCACCAATGCAGGATTACTGTATCCCTTGGACCTTCACATTGACCATGAAACATAGAATTTGCATCGGGATTGAATACAAGAGGGACAATGCCGACTTAAGTACTAGAACAATGAATCGTCTAAGAGCTTGTGCTTTGAGCGGCTCCTGGGAGACCAGTATTGGATTCCGATGCACCAGTGCAGGTGTACTGTATCCCTTGGACCTTCACATTGACCATGAAACACAGAAATCGCAACGGGATTGAATACAAAGGGCACAATGTCGACTTAAGTACAAGAAGAGATAATCTTCTAAGATTTTCAGCTTTGAGCGACTCCTGGGAGACCAGTATTAAATTCCGATGCACCAGTGCAGGTTTACTGTATCCCTTGGACCTTCACATTGACCATGAACCACACAAATAGCATCGGGCTTGAATATAAAAGGTACAATGCCGACTTAAGTACAAGAAGTGTGAAATTTCTAAGAGTTTGTGTTTAGAGCGGCTCCTGGGATTTCAGTATTTGATTCCGATGCACCAGTGCAGGTTTATTGTATCCCTTGGACCTTCACATTCACCATGAAACACAGAAATTGCATCGGGATTGAATACAAAAGGTACAATGCCGACTTAAGTACAAGATGCGTGTATCTTCTAAGAGTTTGTGTTTAGAGCCGGCCCTGGGAGATCAGAATTAGATTCCGATGCACCAATGCAGATTTACTGTATCTCTTGGACCTTCACATTGACCATGAAACATAGAATTTGCATCCGGATTGAGTACAGAAGGTACAATGCCGACTTAAGTACAAGAAGAGTGAATCGTCTAAGAGCTTGTGTTTGAGCGGCTCCTGGGAGACCAGTATTGGATTCCGATGCACCAGTGCAGGTGTACTGTATCCCTTGGACCATCACATTGACCATGAAACACAGAAATTGCTCAGGATTGAAAAAAGAAATTGACAATGCCGACTTAAGTACAAGAAGAGAGAATCTTCTAAGAGATTGTGGTTT
Organism: Schistocerca piceifrons; assembly: GCF_021461385.2. Taxonomy (NCBI): domain Eukaryota; kingdom Metazoa; phylum Arthropoda; class Insecta; order Orthoptera; family Acrididae; genus Schistocerca; species Schistocerca piceifrons. Next base: position 1,120,578,956 of record NC_060139.1, on the reverse strand, counting down.
GATCGGCTCCTGGGAGACCTGAATTAGATTCCGATGCACCAGAGCAGGTTACCTGTATCCCTTGGACCTTGACATTGACCATGAAACACAGAAATCGCAACGGTATAGAACACAAAAAGCACATTGCCGACTTAACCACAAGAAAAGTGAATCTTGTAAGAGTTCGTGCTTGGAGCGGCTCCCGGGAGACCAGTATTAGATTCCGATGCACCAGCGCAGGTTTACTGTATCCCTTGGACCTTCACATTGACCATGAAACACAGAAAATGCAACGGCATTGAATACAAAATGGACAATGCCGACTTAAGTACAAGAACAGTCAATCTTCTAAGAGTTTGTAGTATGAGCGGCTCATGGGAGGCCAGTATTAGATACCGATGCACCAGTGCAGGTTTACTGTATCCCTTGGACCTTCACATTGACCATGAATCACAGAAATTGCATCGGGATTGAATACAAAAGGTACAATGTCGACTTATGTACAAGAAGCGTGAATCTTCTAAGAATTTGTGTTTAGAGCCGGTCCTGGGAAATCAAAATTAGATTCCGATGCACCAATGCAGGTTTACTGTATCCCTTGGACCTTCACATTGACCATGAAACATAGAATTTGCATCGGGATTGAATACAAGAGGGACAATGACGACTTAAGTACAAGAACAGTGAATCGTCTAAGAGCTTGTGCTTTGAGCGGCTCCTGGGAGACCAGTATTAGATTCCGATGCACCAGTGCAGGTTAACTGTATCCCTTGGACCTCCAGATTGACCGTGAAACACAGAATTTGAATCAGGATTGAATACAAAAGAAACAATCCCGACTGAAGTACAAGAAGAGTGAATCTTCTAAGAGATTGTGCTTTCAGCGGCTCCTGGGAGACCAGTATTAGATTCCGATGCACCAGTGCAGGTTTACTGTATCTCTTGGACCTTCACATTCACTATGAAACAAAGAAATTGCATCGGGATTGAATACAAAAGGGACAATGCCGACTTAAGTACAAGAAGAGAGTATGTTCTAAGAGTTTGCGGTTAGAGCGGATACTGGGACACCAGTATTAGACACCGATGCACCAGTGTAGGTTTACTGTATCCCTTGGATCTTCACATTGACAATGAAACACAGATATAGCAATGGGATAGAATACAAACTCACAATGCTGACATAAGTACAAGAAGAGTGAATCTTCTAAGAGTTCGTGCTTTGAGCGTCACCAGGAGTACCAGTATTTGAATCCGATGCACCAGTGCAGGTTTACTGTATCCCTTGGACGTTCACATTGACCATGAGACACAAATAAAGCATCGGCATTGAATACAAAATGTACAACTCCGACTTAATTACAAGAAGAGTGAATCTTCTAAGAGTTTGTGGTTTTAGCGGCTCCTGGGTGACCAGTATTAGATACCGATGCACCAGTGCAGGTTTACTGTATCCCTTGGACCTTCACACTGACCATAAACACAGAAATTGCATCGGCATTGAATACAAGAGGGAAAATGCCGACTGAAGTACAAGAAGAGTGAATCTTCTAAGAGTTTGTGATTTGAGAGGCTCCTGGGAGACCTGAAATAGATTCCGATGCACCAGTGCAGGTTTACTGTGTCTCTTGGACCTTCGCATTGACCATGAAACACAGAAATCGGATCGGGATTGAATACAAGAGGCACAATGTCGACTTAAGCGCAAGAAGATAGAATCAAACCAGGGCAGGTTAACTGTATCCCTTGGACCTTCACATTGGCCATGAAACACAGAAATCGCAACGGGATAGAACACAAAAAGCACATTGCCGACTTAAGCACAAGAAGAGTGAATCTTCTAAGAGTTCGTGCTTGGAGAGGCTCCCAGGAGACCAGTATTAGTTTCCGATGCACCAGCACAGGTTTACTGTATCCCTTGGACCTTCACATAGACCATGAAACACAGAAATTGCATCGGAATTGAATACAAAAGGTACAATGCCGACTTAAGTACAAGAAGCGTGAATCTTCTAAGAGTTTGTGTTTAGAGCCGGTCCTGGGAGATCAGAATTAGATTCCGATGCACCAATGCAGGATTACTGTATCCCTTGGACTTTCACATTGACCATGAAACATAGAATTTGCATCGGGATTGAATACAAGAGGGACAATGCCGACTTAAGTACTAGAACAATGAATCGTCTAAGAGCTTGTGCTTTGAGCGGCTCCTGGGAGACCAGTATTGGATTCCGATGCACCAGTGCAGGTGTACTGTATCCCTTGGACCTTCACATTGACCATGAAACACAGAAATCGCAACGGTATTGAATACAAAGGGCACAATGTCGACTTAAGTACAAGAAGAGATAATTTTCTAAGATTTTCAGCTTTGAGCGACTCCTGGGAGACCAGTATTAGATTCCGATGCACCAGTGCAGGTTTACTGTATCCCTTGGACCTTCACATTGACCATGAACCACACAAATAGCATCGGGCTTGAATATAAAAGGTACAATGCCGACTTAAGTACAAGAAGTGTGAAATTTCTAAGAGTTTGTGCTTAGAGCGGCTCCTGGGATTTCAGTATTTGATTCCGATGCACCAGTGCAGGTTTATTGTATCCCTTGGACCTTCACATTCACCATGAAACACAGAAATTGCATCGGGATTGAATACAAAAGGTACTATGCCGACTTAAGTACAAGATGCGTGTATCTTCTAAGAGTTTGTGTTTAGAGCCGGTCCTGGGAGATCAGAATTAGATTCCGATGCACCAATGCAGGTTTACTGTATCTCTTGGACCTTCACATTGACCATGAAACATAGAATTTGCATCGGGATTGAATACAAGAGGGACAATGCCGACTTAAGTACAAGAAGAGTGAATCGTCTAAGAGCTTGTGCTTTGAGTGGCTCCTGGGAGACCAGTATTGGATTCCGATGCACCAGTGCAGGTGTACTGTATCCCCTGGACCTTCACATTGACCATGAAACACAGAAATCGCATCGGGATTGAATAAAAAGGGCACGATGTCGACTTAAGTACAGGAAGAGATAATCTTCTAAGATTTTCAGCTTTGAGCGACTCCTGGGAGACCTGTATTAAATTCCGATGCACCAGTGCAGGTTAACTGTATCCCTTGGACCTTCACATTGACCATGAACCACACAAATAGCATCGGGCTTGAATATAAAAGGTACAATGCCGACTTAAGTACAAGAAGTGTGAAATTTCTAAGAGTTTGTGCTTAGAGCGGCTCCTGGGAAATCAATATTTGATTCCGATGCACCAGTGCAGGTTTATTGTATCCCTTGGACCTTCACATTGAACATGAAACACAGAAATTGCATCGGGATTGAATACAAAAGGTACAATGCCGACTTAAGCACAAGAAGCGTGAATCTTCTAAGAGTTTGTGTTTAGAGCCGTTTCTCAAAGATTAGAATTAGATTCCGATCCACGAATGCAGGTTTACTGTACCCCTTGAATCTTCACATTGACCATGAAACATAGAATTTGCATCGGGATTGAATATAAAAGGGACAATGCCGACTTAAGTACAAGAAGAGTGAATCGTCTAAGAGCTTGTGCTTTGAGCGGCTCCTGGGAGACCAGTATTAGATTCCGATGCACAAGTGCAGGTGTACTGTATCCCTTGGACCTTCACATTGACCATTAAACACAAAAACTACATCGGGGTTGAATACAAAAGGGACAATGCCGACTTAGGTGCAAGAAGAGTGAATCTTCTAAGAGTTTGTGGTTTGAGCGGCTCCTGAGAGACCAGTATTAGATTCCGATGCAGCAGTGCAGGTTTACTGTATGCCTTGGACCTTCACATTGACCATGAAACACAGAAATTGCTTCAGGATTGAATACAAAAGGGACAATGCCGACTTAAGTACAAGAAGAGAGAATCGTCTAAGTGTTTGTGGTTTGATCGGCTCCTGGGGGACCAGTATTAGATTTCGATGCACCAGTGCAGGTGTACTGTATCCCTTGGACCTTCACATTGACCATGAAAAATAGAATTTCTATGGCGATTGATACAAAAGTGACGATGCCGACTTAAGTACAAGAAGAGTGAATCTTCTAAGAATTTGTGGTTTGAGCGACTCCAGGGAGACCAGTATTAGATTCCGCTGCACCAGTGCAGGTAAACTGTATCCCTTGGACCTTCCCATTGACCATGAAACACAGAATTTGCTTCGGGATTGAATACAGAAGGGACACTTCCGATTTAAGTACAGGAAGAGTAAATCTTCTAAGAGTTTGTGATTTGAGCGGCTCATGGGAGACCAGTTTTAGATTCCGATGGACAAGTCCAGGTTTACTGTATACCTTGGACCTTCACATTGACCACGAAACACAGAAATTGCATCGGGATTGAATACAAAAGTGAAAATGCCGACTTAAGTACAAGAAGAGTGATTCTTCTAAGAGTATGTGCTTTGAGCGGCTCCTGTAAAACCAGGATTAGACTCCGATGGACCGGTGCAGGTTTACTGTATCTATTTGACCTTCACATTGACCATGGAATCCAGAAATCGGTAGGGATTGTTTACAAAAGGGACAATGCCGACTTAAGTACAAGAAGAGTGTATCTCATGCTAGGAGCGGTACCTGGGAGACCAGTTTTAGATTCCGATGCACCAGGGCAGGTGTACTGTGTCCTTTGGACCTTCAGATTGACCATGAAACAAAGAATTTGCATCGGGATTGAATACAAAATGGACAATCCCGACTTAAGTACAAGATGTGTGAATGTTCTAAGTGTTTGTGATTTCAGCGGCTCCTGGGAGACCAGTATTAGATTCCGATGCACCAGTGCAGGTTAACCGTATCCCTTGGACCTTCACATTGACCATTAAACACAGAAATTACATCGGGGTTGATATAATAGGGACAATGCCGACTTAAGTACATAAGGGGTGAATCTACTAAGAGGTAATGGTTTGATCGGCTCCTGGGAGATCAGTATTAGATTCCGATGCACCAGTGCAGGTTTACTGTATCCCTTGGACCTTCACATTGACCATGAACCACACAAATAGCATCGGGCTTGAATATAAAAGGTACAATGCCGACTTAAGTACAAGAAGTGTGAAATTTCTAAGAGTTTGTGCTTAGAGCGGCTCCTGGGATTTCAGTATTTGATTCCGATGCACCAGTGCAGGTTTATTGTATCCCTTGGACCTTCACATTCACCATGAAACACAGAAATTGCATCGGGATTGAATACAAAAGGTACTATGCCGACTTAAGTACAAGATGCGTGTATCTTCTAAGAGTTTGTGTTTAGAGCCGGTCCTGGGAGATCAGAATTAGATTCCGATGCACCAATGCAGGTTTACTGTATCTCTTGGACCTTCACATTTACCATGAAACATAGAATTTGCTTCGGGATTGAATACAAGAGGGACAATGCCGACTTAAGTACAAGAAGAGTGAATCGTCTAAGAGCTTGTGCTTTGAGTGGCTCCTGGGAGACCAGTATTGGATTCCGATGCACCAGTGCAGGTGTACTGTATCCCCTGGACCTTCACATTGACCATGAAACACAGAAATCGCATCGGGATTGAATAAAAAGGGCACGATGTCGACTTAAGTACAGGAAGAGATAATCTTCTAAGATTTTCAGCTTTGAGCGACTCCTGGGAGACCTGTATTAAATTCCGATGCACCAGTGCAGGTTAACTGTATCCCTTGGACCTTCACATTGACCATGAACCACACAAATAGCATCGGGCTTGAATATAAAAGGTACAATGCCGACTTAAGTACAAGAAGTGTGAAATTTCTAAGAGTTTGTGCTTAGAGCGGCTCCTGGGAAATCAATATTTGATTCCGATGCACCAGTGCAGGTTTATTGTATCCCTTGGACCTTCACATTGAACATGAAACACAGAAATTGCATCGGGATTGAATACAAAAGGTACAATGCCGACTTAAGCACAAGAAGCGTGAATCTTCTAAGAGTTTGTGTTTAGAGCCGTTTCTCAAAGATTAGAATTAGATTCCGATCCACGAATGCAGGTTTACTGTACCCCTTGAATCTTCACATTGACCATGAAACATAGAATTTGCATCGGGATTGAATATAAAAGGGACAATGCCGACTTAAGTACAAGAAGAGTGAATCGTCTAAGAGCTTGTGCTTTGAGCGGCTCCTGGGAGACCAGTATTAGATTCCGATGCACAAGTGCAGGTGTACTGTATCCCTTGGACCTTCACATTGACCATTAAACACAAAAACTACATCGGGGTTGAATACAAAAGGGACAATGCCGACTTAGGTGCAAGAAGAGTGAATCTTCTAAGAGTTTGTGGTTTGAGCGGCTCCTGAGAGACCAGTATTAGATTCCGATGCAGCAGTGCAGGTTTACTGTATGCCTTGGACCTTCACATTGACCATGAAACACAGAAATTGCTTCAGGATTGAATACAAAAGGGACAATGCCGACTTAAGTACAAGAAGAGAGAATCGTCTAAGTGTTTGTGGTTTGATCGGCTCCTGGGGGACCAGTATTAGATTTCGATGCACCAGTGCAGGTGTACTGTATCCCTTGGACCTTCACATTGACCATGAAAAATAGAATTTCTATGGCGATTGATACAAAAGTGACGATGCCGACTTAAGTACAAGAAGAGTGAATCTTCTAAGAATTTGTGGTTTGAGCGACTCCAGGGAGACCAGTATTAGATTCCGCTGCACCAGTGCAGGTAAACTGTATCCCTTGGACCTTCCCATTGACCATGAAACACAGAATTTGCTTCGGGATTGAATACAGAAGGGACACTTCCGATTTAAGTACAGGAAGAGTAAATCTTCTAAGAGTTTGTGATTTGAGCGGCTCATGGGAGACCAGTTTTAGATTCCGATGGACAAGTCCAGGTTTACTGTATACCTTGGACCTTCACATTGACCACGAAACACAGAAATTGCATCGGGATTGAATACAAAAGTGAAAATGCCGACTTAAGTACAAGAAGAGTGATTCTTCTAAGAGTATGTGCTTTGAGCGGCTCCTGTAAAACCAGGATTAGACTCCGATGGACCGGTGCAGGTTTACTGTATCTATTTGACCTTCACATTGACCATGGAATCCAGAAATCGGTAGGGATTGTTTACAAAAGGGACAATGCCGACTTAAGTACAAGAAGAGTGTATCTCATGCTAGGAGCGGTACCTGGGAGACCAGTTTTAGATTCCGATGCACCAGGGCAGGTGTACTGTGTCCTTTGGACCTTCAGATTGACCATGAAACAAAGAATTTGCATCGGGATTGAATACAAAATGGACAATCCCGACTTAAGTACAAGATGTGTGAATGTTATAAGTGTTTGTGATTTCAGCGGCTCCTGGGAGACCAGTATTAAATGTCGATGCACCAGTGCCGGTTTACTGTATCCCTTGGACCTTCACATTGACCATGAAAAACTGGATTTGTATGGGGATTGAATACAAAAGTGACAATGCCAACTTAAGTACAAGAAGAGTGAATCATCTAAGAGTTTGTGGTTAGAGCGGCTCCTGGGAGACCAGTATTAGATTCCGCTGCACCAGTGCAGGTATACTGTACTTTTTGGAGCTTCCCATTGACCATGAAACACAGAAATTGCTTCGGGATTGAATACAAAAGGGACACTGCCGATTTAAGTTTAAGAAGAGTGAATCTTCTAAGAGATTGTGATTTGAGCGGCTCATGGGAGACCAGTATTAGATTCCGATGGACCAGCCCAGGTAAACTGTATCCCTTGGACCTTCACATTGACCATGAAACACATAAACTACATCGGGGTTGAATACAAAAGGGACAATACCGACTTAGGTACAAGAAGAGTGAATCTTCTAAGAGTTTGTGGTTTGAGCGACTCCTGGGAGACCAGTATTAGATTCCGAAGCAGCAGTGCTGGTTTACTGTATGCCTTGGACCTTCACATTGACCATGAAACACAGAAATTGCTTCAGAATTGAATACAAAAAATTGACAATGCCAACTTAAGTACAAGAAGACAGAATCTTCTAAGAGTCTGTGGTTTGATCGGCTCCTGGGAGACCAGTATTAGATTCCGACACATCAGTGCACGTTTACTGTATACCTAGGACCTTCACATTAACCATGAAACACAGAAATTGCATCGGGATTAAATACAAGAGGCACAATGTCGACATAAGTACAAGAAAATACAATCTTCAAAGATTTTCAGCTTTGAGCGGCTCCTGGGAGACCAGTATTAGATTCCGATGCACCAGTGCAGGTTTACTCTATCCCTTGGACTTTCACATTGTCGATGAAACACAGAAATAGCGTCGGGATTTAATACAAATGGCAGAATGCCGTCTTAAGTACAAGAAGGGGAAATCTTCTCATTGCTTGTGGTTTGCTTTGATCGTTTCCTGGGAGATCAGTATTGGATTCCGTTGCACTACTGCAGCTTTACTCCTTCCCTAGGACCTTCACATTGACGATGAAACATAGAAATTGCGTCGGGATTTGATACAAAAGGCACAATGCCGACTTAAGTACAAGAAGAGTAAATTTTCTCATTGTTTGTGATTTGTTTCGAGCGTTTCCTGGGAGATGAGAATTAGATTCCGATGCACTACTGGAGCTCTACTCAATCCTTCCGACATACACATCGAAGATGAAACACAGAGATTGCGTCGGGATTTAATACAAAACGCACAATGCCGACTTAAGTAGAAGGAGAGTAAATCCTCAGCTTTCCTCTAACCCTTGGATTTCACATTGACGATGAAACACAGAAATTGCGTCGGGATTTAATACAAATGGATCAATGCTGACTTAAGTACAAGAAGAGTAAATATTCACATTGTTTGTGGTTTGCTATGAGAGTTACCTGGGAGATCAGTATTAGATTCCGATGCACCACTGCAGCCTAATTCTATCCCTTGGACCTTCACATTAACGAAGACAGACAGAAATTGGGTTGGGATGTAATTCAAAGGGCACAATGCCGACTTAAGTACAAGAAGAGTAAATCTTCTCAATGTCTGTGGTTTGCTTTGAGCGTTTCCTGGGAGATCAGTATTAGATTCCGATGCACTACAGCTGCTTTACTCTATCCCTTCGACCTTCACATTGACGATGAAAACAGAAATTGCGTCGGGATTTAATACAAAAGGCACAATGCCGACTTAAGTACAAGATGAGTAAATCTTCTCATTGCTTGTGGTTTGCTTTGAGCGTTTCCACGGAGATCAGTATTAGATTCCGATGCACTACTGCCGCTTTACTCTATCCCTTGGACATTCACATTGACGATGAAACACAGAAATTGCGTCGGGATTTAATACAAAAGGCACAATGCCGACTTAAGTACAAGAGGAGTCTATCATCTCATTGTTTGTGGTTTGCTTTTAGCGTTTCCTGCGAGATCAGTATTGGATTCCGATGCCGTACAGCAGCTTTACTCTGTAACTTGGACCTTCACATTGACGATGATACACAGAAATTGCGTCGGGATTTAATACAAAAGGCACAAAGCCGACGTAAGTACAAGAAGAGTAATTCATCTCATAGTTTGTGGTTTGCTTTGAGCGTTTCCTGGGAGGTCAGTATTAGATTCCGATGCACTACTGCAGCTTTACTCTATCCCTTGAACTTCACAATGACGATGAAACACAGAAATTGCGTCGTTATTTAATACAAAAGGCACAATTCCGTCATAAGTAAAAGCAGATTTAATATTCTCATTGTTTGTGGTTTGCTATGAGCATTTCCTGGCGGATCAGTATTTGATTCCTATGCACTACTGCAGCTTTACCCTATCCCTTGGACTTTCACATTGACGATGAAACACAGAAATTGCGTCGGGATTTAAAACAAAAGGCACAATGCCGATTTATGTGCAAGAAGAGTTAATCATCTCATTGTTTGTGGTTTGCTTTGGGCGGTTCCTGGACGATCAGTATTAGATTGCGATGCACTATTGCTGCTTTGCTCTATCCCTTCGACCTTCACATTGACCATGAAACACAGAAATTGCGTCGGGATGTAATAGAAAAGGCACAATGCCGACTTAAGTACAGGAGGAGAAATTCTTCTCATTGTTTGTGGTTTGCTTTGAGCGTTTCTAACGAGTTCAGTATTAGATTCCGAAGCACTACTGCAGCTCTACTCTATAACTTGGACCTTCACATTGACGATGAAACACTCAAATTGCGTCGGGATTTAATACAAAAGGCATAATGCCTACTTAATTACAATAAGAGTAAATTTCTTATTGTTTGTGGTTTGCTTTGAGCGTTTCCTGGGAGATCAGTATTAGATTCCGATGCACTTTTGCAGCTTTACTCTATCCCTTGGACCTTCACATTGAAGACGAAACACAGAAATTGCTTCGGAATTTAATACAAAATGCACAATGCCGACTTAAGTGCAAGAAGAGAAGAACTCCTCATTGTATGTGGTTTGCTTTGAGTGTTTCCTGGGAGATCAGTATTAGATTCCGATGCACTACTACAGCATTACTCTATCCCTTGGAACTTCACATTGACGATGAAACACAGGAATTGCGTCGGGATTTAATACAAATGGCACAATGCCGACTTATGTAGAAGATGAGTAAATCGTCTCATTGTTTGTGGTTTGCTTTGAGCGTTTCCTGGAAGATCAGTAATAGATTCCGATGCGCTACTGCTGCGTTACTCTATCCCTTCGACCTTCACATTGCCGATGAAACACAGAAATTGGGTCGGAATTTAATACAAAAGGCACAATGCCGACTTAAGTACAAGATGAGTTATTCTTCTCATTGCTAGTGGTTTGCTTTGAGCGTTTCCACGGAGATCAGTATTAGACTCCGAAGCACTACTGCCGCTTTACTCTATCCCTTGGACATTTACATTGACGATGAAACACACAAATTGCGTCGGGATTTAATACAAAAGGCACAATGCCGACTTAAGTACAAGAGGTGTCTATCATCTCATTGTTTGTGATTTGCTTTTAGCGGTTCCTGCGAGATCAGTATTTGATTCCGATGCCCTACTGCAGCTTTACTCTGTCCCTTGGACATTCACATTGAACATGCAACACAGAAATTGCGTCGGGATTTAGAACAATAGGCACAATTCCGACTTAATTGCAAGGTGAGAGAAACTCCTCATAGTATGTGGTGTGATTTGGGCGTTTCCTGGGAGATCAGTATTCGATTCCGATGCACTACTGCAGCTTTACTCTATCCCTTGGACGTTCGCATTGACGATGAAACACCGAAATTGCGTCGGGATTTAATACAAAAGACACATTGCTGACTTATGTACAAGAAGAGTAAATCTTCTCATAGTTTGCGGTTTGCCTTGGGCGTTTCCTGGGAGATCAGAATTTGAATCTGATTGACTACTGTAGCTGTGCTCTATCCCTAGGAACTTCACATTGACGATGAAACACAGAAATTGCGTCGGGATTTAATACAAAAGGCACAATGCCGACTTAAGTACACGCAGATTAAATATTCTCTTTGTTTGTGGTTTACTATGAGCGTTTCCTGGGAGATCAGTATTAGATTCCGATGCACTACTGCAGCTTTACTCTATCCCTTTGATGTTCACATTGACGATGAAACACAGAAATTGCGTCAGGATTTAATACAAAAGCCACAATGCAGACTTCACAACTAGAGGAGTAAATCTTCTCAATGTTTGTGGTTTCTTTGAGCGTTTCCTTGGAGATCAGTATTAGATTCCGATGCACTACTGCAGCTCTACTCTATCCCTTGGACCTTAACATTGACGATTAAACACAGAAATTGCGTCGTTATTTCATACAAAAGGTACAATGCCGACTTAAGTACAAGAAGAGGCCATCTTTTCATTGTTTGTGGTTTGCTTTGAGCGTTTCCTGGGAGAACAGTATTAGATTCACATGCACTACTGCAGCTCTACTATTTCCCTTGAACCTTCACATTGACGATGAAACACAGAAATTGCGTCGGGATTGAATACAAAAGGCACAATGCTGACTTAAGTACAAGACGAGTAAATCCTTTCACTGTTTGTGGTTTGCTTTGAGCGTTTCCTGGGAGATCAGTATTAGATTCCGATGCACTACTGCAGCTTTACTCTATCCCTTTGACGTTCACATTGACGATGAAACACAGAAATTGCGTCGGGATTTAATACAAAAGCCACAATGCTGACTTCACTACTAGAGAAGTAAATCTTCTCAATGTTTGTGGTTTTCTTTGAGCGTTTCGTGGGAGATCAGTATTAGATTCCGATGCACTACTGCAGCTCTACTCTATCCCTTGGACCTTCACATTGACGATAAAAACAGAAATTGCGTCGTTATTTCTTACAAAAGGCACAATGCCGACTTAAGTACAAGAAGAGTCTATCTTCTCATTGTTATGTGGTTTGCTTTGAGCGTTTCCTGGGAGAACAGTATTAGACTCCCATGCACTACTGCAGCTCTACTTTTTCCCTTGAACCTTCACATTGACGATGAAACACAGAAATTGCGTCGGGATTGAATACAAAAGGCACAATGCTGACTTAAGTACAAGAAGAGTAAAACTTTTCACTGTTTGTGGTTTGCTTTGAGCGTTTCCTGGGAAATCAGTGTTAGATTCCGATGCACTACTGCAGCTTTACTCTATCCCATGGACCTTCACATTGACGATGAAACATATAAATTACGTCAGGTTTTATAAAAAATTCTCAATGCTGACTTAAGTACAAGAAGAATATATCTTCTCATTGTTTGTGGTTTGCTTTGAGTGTTTCCTGGGAGATAAGTATTAGATTCCGATGCACTACTGCAGCTTTACTCTATCCCTTTGATGTTCACATTGACGATGAAACACAGACATTGTGTCGAGATTTAATACAAAAGGCACAATGCCGACTTAAGTACATGAAGAGTATATCATCTCTTTGTTTGTGGTTTGTTTTGAGCGTTTCCTGGGAGATCAGTAATAGATTCCGATGTACTACTGCAGCTTTATGCTATCCCTTGGACCTTCACATTTACGATGAAACACAGAAATTGCGTCGGTATTTAATATAAAAAGGCACAATGCCGACATAAGTACAAGAAGAATAAATCCTCACATTGTTTGTTGTTTGCTTTGAGCGTTTCCTGGAAGATCAGTATTAGATTCCGATGAACTACTGCAGCTTTACTCTATCCCTCGTACCTTCACATTGACGATGAAACACAGAAATTGCGTCGGGATTTAATACAAAAGGCACAATGCCGACTTAAGTACACGCAGATTGATTTATCTCATTGTTTATGGTTTACTATGAGCGTTTCCTGGGAGATCAGTATTAGATTCCGATGCACTACTGCAGCTTTAATCTATCCCTTGGACCCTCACATTGACGACGAAACACAGAAATTGCGTCGGGATTTAATACAGATGGCACAATGGAGATTTACGTTCAAGAAGTGTAAATCTTCTAATTGTTTGTGGTACGTTTTGAGCGTTTCCTGGGAGATCAGTATTAGATTCCGATTCACTACTGCAGCGTTTCTCTATCCCTTGGACCTTCACATTTATGATGAAACACAGAAATTGCGTCGGTATTTAATATAAAAAGGCACAATGCCGACATAAGTACAAGAAGAATATATCCTCTCATTGTTTGTGGTTTGCGTTGAGCGTTTCCTAGAAGATCAGTATTAGATTCCGGTGAACTACTGCAGGTTCACTCTATCCCTTGTACCTTCACATTGACGATGAAACACAGAAATTGCGTCCGGATTTAATGCAAAAGGCACAATGCCGACTTAAGTAAAGGCAGAGTAAATATCATCATTGTTTGTGGTTTGCTTTGAGCGTTTCCTGGGAGATCAGTATTAGATTCCAATGCACTACTGCAGCTTCACTCTATCCGTTGGACATTCACACTGACGATGAAACACCGAAATTGATTCGTGATTTAATACAAAAGGCACATTGCTGACTTAACTACACGCAGATTGAATATTCTCATTGTTTGTGGTTTACTATGAGCGTTTCCTGGGAGATCAGTATTAGATTCCGATGCACTACTGCAGCTTTACTCTATCCCTTGGACCTTCACATTGACGATGAAACACAGAAATTGCGTCAGGAGTTATTAAAAAAATGCTCATTGCCGACTTCAGTACAAGAAGAATATATCTTCTTATTGTTTGTGGTTGGCTTTGAGCATTTTCTAGGAGATAAGTATTAGATTCCGATGCACTCCTGCTGCTTTACTCTATCCCTTGGACCTTCACATTGACGATTTAACACGGAAATTGCGTCGGGATTTAATACAAAAGGCACAATGCCGACTTATGTACAAGCAGAGTAAATATTCTCATTGATTGTGGTTTGCATTGAGCGCTTCCTGGGAGATCAGAATTAGATTCCGATGCACTACTGCAGCTTTACTCTATCCCTTGCACCTTCACATTTACAATGAAACACGGAAATTGCATCGGGATTAAATACAAAAGGCACAATGCCGTCTTAAGAACAAGATGTGTAAATCTTCTCAGTGTGTGTGGTTTGCTTAGAGCGTTTCCTGGGAGATCAGTATTAGATTCCGATGCACTACTGCAGCTTTACCCTATCCCTTGGACTTTCACATTGTCAATGACACATGGAAATTGCGTCGGGAATTAACACAAAAGGCACAATGCGAACTGAAGTACAAGCTGAATAAATATTCACATTGTTTGTGGTTGCTTTGAGCGTTTCCTGGGAGATCAGTATTAGTTTCCGATGCACTACTGTAACTTCACTCTATCCATTGGACATTCACATTGAAGAACATACACAGAAATTGCGTCGGGATTTAATACAAGAGGCACGAGCCGACTTGAGTGCAAGAAGAGAAAAACTCCTCATAGTTTGTGGTTTGCTTTGAGCGTTTCGTGGGAGATCAGTGTTAGATTCCGATGCACTACTGCAGCCTCACTCTATCCCTTGGGGTCTCACATTGATGTGAAACACAGAAATTGCGGCGGAATTTAATACAAAATACACAAAGCTGACTTAAGTACAAGAAGAGTAAATCTTCTCAAAGTTTGTGGTTTGCTTTGAGCGTTTCCGGGGAGATCAGTATTAGATTCCAATGCACTACTGCAGCTGTACTCTATCCCTTGGAATTTCACATTGACGATGAAACACAGAATTTGCGTCGGGATTTAACACAAAAGGCACAATGCCGACTTAGGTACATGCAGATTGAATATTCTCATTGTTTGTGGTTTTCTATGAGCGTTTCCTGGGAGATCAGTATTAGATTCCGATGCACTACTGCAACTTGACTCTATCCCTTGGACCTTCACATTGACGATCAAACACAGAAATTGCGTCAGGATTTAATAAAAAATGCTCAATGCCGACTTAAGTACAAGATGAATAAATTTTCTCATTGTTTGTGGTATGTTTTGAGCGTTTCCTGGGAGATCAGATTTAGTTTCCGTTGCACAACTGCAGCTTTTCTCTATCCCTTGGAACTTCACATTGACGATGAAACACAGAAATAGAGTCAGGATTTAATACAAAAGGCACAATGCCGACTTAGGTACAAGAAGAGTAAAACTTCTCATTGTTTGTGGTTTGCTTTGTGCGTTTCCTGGGAGATCAGTATTAGATTCCGATGCACTTCTGTAGCTTTACTCTATCCCTTGGACCTTCACATTGACGATCAAACACAAAAATTGCGTCAGGATTTAATAAAAAATGCTCGATGCCGACTTAAGTACAAGATGAATAAATCTTCTCATTGTCTGTGGTTTGCTTTGAGCATTTCCTGGGAGATAAGTATTAGATTCCGATGCACTACTGCAGCTTTACTCTATCCCTGGGACCTTCACATTGACGATGAAAGACGGAAATTGCGTCGGAATTTTAATACAAAAGGCACAATGCCGACTTAAGTACAAGAAGAGTAAATCCTCTCATTGTTTGAGGTTTGCTTTGGGCATTTCCTGGGAGATAAGTATTAGATTCCGATGCACTACTGCAGCTTTACTCTATCCCTTGGACCTTCACATTGACGATGAAACACAGAAATTGCGTCGGTATTTAATACAAAAGGCACAATGCCGACCTTAGTACAAGCAGAGTATATATTCTAATTGTTTGTGGTTTGCTTTGAGCTTCTCCAGGGAGATCAGTATTAGATTCCGTTGCACTACTGCAGCTTTACTCTAACCCTTGGACCATCACATTGGCGATGAAACACGGAAATTGCGTCGGGATTTAATACAAAAGGCACAATGCCGACTTATGTACAAGCAGAGTAAATATTCTCATTGTTTGTGGTTTGCATTGAGCGTTTCCTGGGAGATCAGTATTAGATTCCGATGCACTACTGCAGCTTTACTCTATCCCTTGGACCTTCACATTTACAATGAAACACGGAAATTGCGTCGGGATTTAATACAAAAGGCACAATGCCGTCTTAAGTATAAGAAGTGTAATTCTTCTCATTGTGTGTGGTTAACTTTGAGCTTTTCCTGGGAGATCAGTATTAGATTGCGATGCACTACTGCAGCTTTACTCTATCCCTTGGACTTTCACATTGTCGATGAAACATAGAAGTTGCGTTGGGATTTAATACAAAAGGCACAATGTAGACCTAAGTACAAGAAGAGCGAATCTCCTCATTGTCTGTGGTTTGCTTTGAGAGTTTCCTGGGAGATCAGGATTAGTTTCCGATGCATTGCTGTAATTTCACTCTATCCATTGGACATTCACATTGAAGAAGATACACAGAAATTGCGTTGGGATTTAATACAAGAGGCGCAAGCCGACTTGAGTGCAAGATGAGAAAAACTCCTCATAGTTTGTTGTTTGCTTTGAGCGTTTCCTGGGAGATCAGTCTTAGTTTCCGATGCACTACTGCAGCCTCACTCTATCCCTTGGACTTTCACATTGATGTGAAACACAGAAATTGCGGCGGGATTTATTACAAAATACACAAAGCTGACTTAAGTACAAGAAGAGTAAATCTTCTCATTGTTTGTGGTTTGCTTTGTGCGTTTCCTGGAAGATCAGTATTAGATTCCGATGCACTACTGCAGCTTTACTCTATCTATTGGACCTTCACATTGACGACGAACCACAGATATTGCGTCGGGAATTAATACAAAGGGCACAATGCCTGCTTTACTACAAGGGGGTAAATCTTCTCATTGTTTGTGGTTTGCCTTTAGCATTTCCTGGGAGATCAGTATTAAATTCCGATGTACTACTGCAGCTTTACTCTATCCCTTCGCAATTCACTTTGAAGATGAAACACAGAAATTGCGTCGGGATCTAATACAAAAGGCACAATGCCGACTGAAGTACAAGAAGAGTAAATCGTCTCATTGTTTGTGGTTTGCTTTGAGCGTTTCCTGGGAGATGAGTATTAGATTCCGATGCACTACTGCAGCTTTACTCCATCCCTTGCACCTTCACATTGTCGATGAAACACAAAAATTGCGTCGGGACTTAATACAAAA
Organism: Schistocerca piceifrons; assembly: GCF_021461385.2. NCBI lineage: Eukaryota > Metazoa > Arthropoda > Insecta > Orthoptera > Acrididae > Schistocerca > Schistocerca piceifrons. The sequence continues at coordinate 1,120,561,532 of NC_060139.1, read as the reverse complement.
CCAGAATGATGACTTAAGTACAAGAATAGTAAATCTTCTCACTGTTTCTGGTTTGCATTGACCGTTCCCAGGGAGTTAAGTATTTGATTCCTATGCACTTCTGCAGCTTTACTCTATCCCTTGGACGTTCACCTTGACGATGAAACACAGAAATAGCGTCTGGATTTATTACTAAATTCATAATGCCGACTTAAGTACAAGAAGAGTAAATCTTCTCATTGTTTGTGGTTTGCTTTGAGCTTTTCCTGGGAGATCAGTATTAGTTTCCGATGCACTACTGCAGCTTTACTCTATCCCTTGGACCTTCAGACTGACGATGAAACGCAGAAATTGCGACGGGACTTAATACAAAAGGCTCAATGACGACTTAAGTACAAGAAGAGTAAATCTTCACATAGTTTGTTGTTTGCATTGAGCGTTTACTGGGAGACCAGTATTAGATTCCGATGCACTACTGCAGCCTCACTCTATCCCTTGGACCTCCACAGTGACGATGAAACACAGAAATTGCGTCGGGATTTAATATAAAAAGCACAATGCCGAATTAAGTACGAGAAGAGTAAATCTTCTCATTGTTTGTTGTTTGCATTGAGCGTTTGCTGGGAGATCAGTATTAACTTCCGGTGCACTACTGCAGCTTTACTATATCCTTTGGACCTTCACAATGACGATGAAACACAGAGATTGCGTCGGGATTGAATACAAATGGCACAATGCCGACTTAAGTACAAGAAGAATAATACTTCTCATTGTTTCTGGTCTGATTTGAGTGTTTCCTGGGAGATCAGTACTAGATTCCGATGCACTACTGCAGCTTTCCTCTATCCCTTGGACCTTCACATTGACGATGAAACATAGAAATTGCGTTGGGATTTAATACAAAAGGCACAATGCCAACTTAAGTACAAGAAGAGTAAGTCTTTTTATTGTTTGTGGTTTGCTTTGGTCGTTTCTGGGAGATCAGTATTAGATTCCGATGTACTACTGCAGCTTTACTGTATCCCTTGGACCTTCACATTGACGATGAAACACAGAAAATGCGTCGTTATTTAATACAAAATGCCTAATGCCGCCTTTAGTACAAGAGGAGTAAATATTCTCATTGTTTGGTTTGCTTTGAGCGTTTCCTGGTAGATCAGTATTAGATTCCGGTGCACTACTGCAGCTTTACTCTATCCCTAGGATCTTCACATTGACGATGAAACACAGAAATTGTGTCCGGATTTAATACAAAAGGCAACATGCC